>NC_056741.1:251412100-251504901 GCF_019279795.1 Protopterus annectens | reverse complement strand
CTGTTCAACCCCCTAAAAAAAAAGCCTTACTACAGGATATGTGCCCAAACAGTGGTGTACAGCAACACTGGTCCCTCTCCATAAAGGTGGTGCCTCAACAGATCCTGGAAACTATCGCCCCATAAGCCTGACTAGCTTGGTCTGCAAAGCTATGGAAAGGATCTTCATGGACCTCATAAATAAAGATATTGGGGACCTACAGACACTGGATCCTACCCAGTTTGGCTTTGTTAAGGGCAGATCCTGCCTCTTAAACCTGGTTGATTTCTTTGAACCATTCACCAAGGCCATTGACGAGGGGAAGGTGGTCCACACAGCCTACCTGGACCTTGCAAAAGCCTTCAATACAATACCCCACTCGAGCATTATAGATAAGCTCACCAGCTTAAATATAAACCCCTATGTCACTAGATGGATTGCAAACTGGCTCAAGGACAGAATCCACATGGTTAGAATTGCTGGAGCCATGTCAGACTCCAAACCAGTCACAAGTGGTGTCCCACAAGGCTCAGTCCTGGGACCTATCTTGTTCGGTATATATTTCTCAGAGGTACAGGCCAACACGGAAGGACTGTGGCTGACCAAGTTCGCAGATGACTGCAAACTGGGCGCCATAATCGACTCTCCAGCCGACACAAGCATCCTCCAAAAGGGCCTCATAGAAACAGACAACTGGTGCCAGAGCCATGGCCTCAAGCTAAATGCCAAAAAGTGTATAGTCATCCCCTTTGGTAAAAACAAAGTGCCCACAAATTACCACATAGGTGGTAATCCATTAAGTACAGAAGAAGTAATTAGGGACCTGGGCACCCAAGTTGATAGCAATCTCTCATTTGACAACCACGTGGCCATAGTGGTTAGAAAAACATTTTATATAGCCCACCTAATCATGAAGGGATTCACATGTAGATCAGGGGAGGTCATCGAGCCTCTTTACTCATCCCTCATCAGGCCCATAATTGAGTACAATGCCCCTTTTGGGATGTACCTTACCAGACACCTGCAGCAACTGGAAAGACCCCAAAAGTACCTCACCAAGAGGATCAAAGGGCTCAAACAAATGCCATATGCTGCCCGGTTAAAGAAACTCAAGCTCTACTCAGTGGCATACCACCTGTTCAGAGGCGATCTGTGCCTGACGTATAAAGCCATGACCAAGTTGGAATTAATGGACATGCTGCACCTCAGAAAATCCAAATCCCATCGAGCTACGCGCTCGAGAGACTTGAACCTCAGCACTGAAATAAATAGGACATGCTGGAGGGACAGATTCATAACTCAGAGGCTCCCTTCACTCTGGAATAAAATCCCAGTCCAGGTTAGGCAGAGTCCCTCATTGACTCTCTTCAAGAGGAATCTTGATGAGTGGATGGGAGATCGTAGGTTTACCCTGGGTATCACTTCTGTGTCACTGTTAGACAGAGGCACAGTATACTAACCTCGAAAAAGGGCATAGAAAAATAAATTTAAAATGGGTGGCGAAAGCCAAACACATTCTGGCTAGGCTTATAAATGCCCTAGGGCAGATAGCCTAGTATGAACCTATGAACCTATGAACATTCATTTCTGTTTCTACTAGGCATATTTCATGTGTAGTAACATATTGCACTGTGTATATAATACACTGATGTCTGTTTCTGCTAGGCATATTTTAATTGTAGTAACATATTGCACTGTGTATATCATACACTGATTTCTGTTTCTGCTAGGCATATTTCTTTTGTAGTAACAGATTGCACTGTGTATATCATACACTGATTTCAGTTTCTGCTAGGCATATTTCATGTGTAGTAACAGATTGCACTGTGTATATCATACACTGATTTCTGTTTCTGCTAGGCATATTTCATGTGTAGTGACATATTGCGATGCGTATATCATACATTGATTTCTGTTTCTTCTAGCATATTTCATGTATAGTAACATATTGCACTGTGTATATCATGAATTGATTTCTGTTTCTGCTAGGCATATTTCATGTGTAGTATCAAATTCCACTGTGTATATCGTACGCTGTGTTCTGTTTCTGCTAGGCATATTTCATGTGTAGTAACCAATTGCACTGTGTATATCATACATTGATTTCTGTTTCTGCTAAGCATATTTCATGTGTAGTAACATATTGCACTGTCTATATCATACACTGATTTCTGTTTCTGCTAGGTATATTTCACGTGTAGTAACAGATTGCACTGTGTATGTCAGACATTGATTTCTATTTCTGCTAGGCATATTTCATGTGTAGTAAGAGACTGCACTTTGTGTATCGCCCATCAATTTCTGTTTCTGCTAGGCAAATTTCAGTTGTTGTAACTGATTGCACTGTGTATATCACACACTGATTTCTATTTTTGTCAGGCATATTTCGTGTGTAGTAACAGATTGCACTGTGTATATCATACATTGATTTCTGTTTCTGCTAGGCATATTTCATGTGTAGTAACAGCTTGCACTGTGTATATCATACACTGATTTCTGTTTCCGCTAGGCATATTTCATGTGTAGAAACAGATTGCACTGTGTATATCATACAATGACTTTTGTTCCTGCTAGGCATATTTCATGTGTAGTAACAGATTGCACTGTGTATATCATACACTGATTTTTGTTTCTGCTAGGCATATTTCATGTGTCGTAACAGATTGCACTGTGTATATCATACACTGATTTCTGTTTCTGCTATCATATTTCATGTGTAGTAACAGATTGCACTGTGTATATCATACATTGATTTCTGTTTCTGCTAGGCATATTTCATGTGTAGTAACAAATGGCACTGTGAATATCATACCTTGATTTGTTTCTGCTAGGCATATTTCATGTGTATTATCAGATTGCACTGTGTATATCATGCACTGATTTGTGTTTCTGCTGGGCATATTTCATGTGTAGTAACAGATTTGCACTGTGTATATCATACATTGATTTCTGTTTCTGCTAGGCATATTTCATGTGTAGTAACAGATTGCACTGAGTATACCATACACTGATTTCTGCTTCTGCTAGGCATATTTCATGTGTAGTAACATATTGCACTGTGTATATCATACACTGATTTCTGATCCTACTAGGCATATTTCATGTGTAGTAACATATTTCACTGATGGATATCATGCATTGTTTTTAGTTTCTTCTAGGCATATTTCATGTGTAGTAACTGATTGCACTGTGTATATCATACATTGATTTTTGTTTCTGCAAGGCATATTTCATGTGTAGTAACAGATTGCACTGTGTATATCATACATTGATATCTGTTTCTGCTAGGCGTATTTCATGTGTAGTAACAGATTGCACTGTGTATAGCATACACTGATTTCTATTTCTGCTAGGCATAGTTTATGTTTAGTAAAAGATTGCACTGTGTATACCATACACTGATTTCTGTTTCTGTTAAACATATTTCATGTGTAGTAACATATAGCACTGTGTATATCACACATTGATTTCTGTTTCTGCTAGGCATATTTCATTCGTAGTAACATATTGCACTGTGTATATCATACACTGATTTCTGTTTCTGCTAGGCATATTTCATGTGTAGTAGCAGATTGGACTGTGTATATCATACACTGATTTCTATTTCTGCTAATCATATTTCCTTTGTAGTAACAGATTTCACTGTGTATATCATAGATTGATTTCTGTTTCTGCTAGGCATATTTCATGTATAGTAACAGATAGATTGCACTGTGTATATCATACATTGATATCTGTTTTTGCTAGGCATATTTCATGTGTAGTAACCGATTGCACTGTGCATATCATACATTGATTTCTGTTTCTGCTAGGCATATTTCATGTGTAGTAACAGATTGCATTGTGTATATCGTACATTGATTTCAGTTTCTGCTAGGCATATTTCATGTGTTGTAACAGATTGCACTGTGTATATCATACACTGATTTCTGTTTCTGCTATCATATTTCATGTGTAGTAACAGATGGCACTGTCAATATCATACCTTGATTTATGTTTCTGCTTGGCATATTTCATGTGTATTAACAGATTGCACTGTGTATATCATGCACTGATTTCTGTTTCTACTAGGCATATTTCATGTGTTGTAGCAGATTTCCACTGTGTATATCATACATTGATTTCTGTTTCTGGTAGGCATATTTCATGTGTAGTAACAGATTGCTTTGAGTATACCATATACTGATTTCTGTTTCTGTTAGGCATATTTCTTGTGTAGTAACAGATTGCACTGTGTATATCATACACTGATTTCTGGTCCTGCTAGGCATATTTCATGTGTAGTAACAGATTGCACTGTGTATATCATACATTGTTTTCTTTTTCTGCTAGGCATATTTCATGTGTAGTAACAGATTACACTGTGTATATCATACACTGATTTCTGTTTCTGCTAGGCATATTCATGTTTTGTACCAGATTGCACTGTCTATATCACACATTGATTTCTGTTTCTGCTAAGCATATTTCATGTGTAGCAACATATTGCATTGTGTATATCATACACTGATTTCTGTTTTGGCTAGGCATATTTCCTGTGTAGTAACAGATTGCACTGTGCACATCATACATTGATTTCTATTTCTGCTAGGCATATTTCACGTTTAGTAACAGATTGCACTGTGTATATCATACATTGATTTCTGTTTCTGCTAGGCATATTTCATGCGTAGTAACAGATTGCACGGTGTATATCATACACTGATTTCTATTTCTGCTATCATATTTCATGTGTAGTAACAGATTGCACTGTGTAAATCATATATTGATTTCTGTTTCTGCTAGGCATATTTCATGTGTAGTAACAGATTGCACTGTGTATATCATACACTGATTTCTGTTTCTGCTAGGCATATTTCATGTGTATTATCAGATTGCACTGTGTATATCATGCACTGATTTCTGTTTCTGCTGAGCATATTTCATGTGTAGTAACTGATTTGCACTGTGTATATCATAGATTGATTTCTGTTTCTTCTAGGCATATTTCATGTGTAGTAACAGACTGCACTGTCTATATCATACATTGATTTCTGTTTCTGCTAGGCATATTTCATGTGTAGTAACATATTGCACTGTGTATATCACACACTGATTTCTGTTTCTCCTCGGCATATTTCTTGTATTAACAGATTGCACTGTGTATATGATATACTGATTTCTGTTTCTGCTAGGCATATTTCATTTGTAGTAACATACTGCATTGTGTATATCATACATTGATTTTATATCCAAATGAACCAGGAATCCAGGACACCAGTTGAAAGATGTAAAAACAAAAGTCCATTTATTATAACCAAAAGTTTAAGCGCTTTCATTGTTTCTGATGAAGTCTCTACAATGAGATGAAAGCGCTTAAACTTTTGGTTATAATAAATGGACTTTTGTTTTTACATCTTTCAACTGGTGTCCTGGATTCCTGGTTCATTTGGATATATTATCAACAGTTTTGTCCGTTTACTTTTTGTCTTTCGTTTTTGGTGTATTTTGAACCATGGACATTTCTGGGGAATTCAATCTATCTAACACTACGCTTGCCGAGGATCATGGAGCGGAAATCAAAGAACTACGGGGAGAACTCTCCCAATTGAAAGGTGATCTAACTAAGCTTTTGGATCTATTAACACCTAGAAACAACGGTGATGTAAACAATCCTTCCTTTATGGGTGAGCGTAACGTGTTTGTGCCTCCGGGGTATGGTATACAACACACTAACGGTGTGGGACTTCCGTTTTTTCAACCAAACTTGGGTAACCAAGTTAGGATGGCTCACAGCAGTTGTGAAGCGGAGAAACAAGGCTTTCAGGACGGCGTTGTTAAGAATGTGGACTCTAATTGTTCTAATGGCACAAAAGATGTTATAAATGGATGTCGCTGCGATTTGGGTCCTTCTCCTATCCTTATTGAGTCAGGAAATACTTCTCATTCACATACGAACGGCGTTGTTCGACCTAAAACAGGTACTGTTTTTTTGCCTTTTGGTAATCCTGACAGACTTTCTAATAATAATTTGGTGGATAAGAATGATAAGAATGGTGGCGTCACAACGGGTTCTCGTTCAGTGACAATTTCTCAGCAAGAGGCCACTAACAGATTTGATAAAGTATTTTCTAAGAAATTTTGTTTTCTTGCTAGCGAAAATCCTAACTCAAATGTTCAAGATGTTCAACATACGGACAAGGACTATGATAATGCTTCTTTAAAAGACTTAATTTTTTCCATGGAAAAGAGACTTTTTAGATTCAAGAGTTTAGAAATTGACATTGCTTATCTTAAACAATGCATTGAGTTAAAGATTGTGCCACAAGGGCTAAGAATATTTAAGTTTCCTTTTGGCATTGATTACTCAGAGGACATCATGACTGATTTTTGTGATTATTTTAATGAAATTGGTTTGGGTCTTCTAAGAAAAACTGTACATTACTATGAAATACAAAAAGAAAATGTTTTAAAACATGTACAGAGTTTGGATAACATAATTAGAAATGACTTAGTATTTTCCCATTACAGTACTATGTATTTTAAAATGTTGGATAGAGTGGAAAATAGATGCTTTAATATTTTTCAAAAGAAAAAAAGAAAAATTATTAGGGATCAGAAAAATTATCAGGACAATGCTGCATACATAAATAAGAACCACAAATTACCTTATACTTCATCTAATAGAAATAAATTTGTACATAAACAAAAACAAAGACATGACAGCGTTGGTTTCCCACAAAGATTCTCACCCACTTCTAGGGATCAGTATACAGGGCAGATGGAAGAATGGGTGGAAGAAGGTAGGGATATACATAATTTGGATGAAAGGGATTTTCCCACCCTCAGGCGCTCGGAGAGACTGGCACAGCATTACAACAACAAGGGGGAGTACAACAGAACATACTATCCCCAGAAAAAGAATCAGTTTTCACACCACATGCATGTATTTTAGAGTTTAACAATGCTAACAGCTCTACTGCGCCAGAAGAACATATAGTATTTAAGAAAGATGGGTTTACCATCTATAACTATTCAGATTTAGCTATTACTGATGATCATTTCAACCTTTTTTCAAAAGGTATTAAGTTTATTCCAACCCATGGTGGTGACCTTGTAGAAAGTATAGAAGCTCTTAAGCTATATGTGAGAAAACTAAATCTTAAGATACTTCTTGAACCATCACAGGAGAATGTTATAAATCATACAGAAACGACTGATAAAATAAAAAGGAAGAGTATCTATAACCCACCCTTGCACCCTTTACTGGAAACCTATGAAAAATTAGTCATGGAAGACATATATAATGAATTTAAACAGAACAGGAGGTTCGAACACTATAACCTCACTAAGAATGAATCTAATCTTCTAGGTGATCTTAGGAATGATCACAGTATCCGTATCATGGTTCCAGATAAAGGTGGGGGAATTGCTATTTTTAAAAGTGAAAATTAATGCCATGAAAGTACTCTTGGCAGATGAAAATACTTATTGTCACACTTCCATAAACCAAATCAATATTTCATATTCCAGAATTAATAGTCATTTGGAGGAATATTTAGTAGAAGGGAGAATTAGTCCTAGTGAATACGATTTTCTTTTTACAAAATTTCCTAAAATTCCGGTATTTTTTGGAATACCAAAAATACACAAGGATATTTCTAGGCCTCCATTTAGACCCATTGTGGCAGCAAAGGGATCGAAAATACATTCACTATCTGTATATATAGATTCTTACATACAACATGTAGTTCAAAAGACCTCTCATTTGTTAAAAGATTCCTGGGAATTTTTAAAAAGTATCAAACAAGATTTATTTCATGATGATGTCCTATTTTTAACTATAGACGTAAAAGACTTATTTACATGTATTCCTAAAGATGAAGGTATGAATCTGTTTGAAGAAGTACTTTTCAAACATTCGGATTTGGAGAATGACAAAATTTTATTAATATGTGAATTGATGAATATAGTTCTTGAAAACAATTTTTTAAGTTTTGAAGGGGAATTTTACCAACAAGTCACTGGTGTCCCCATGGGTGCTAACTGTTCACCAGTGTATTCTAATTTGGTCCTACTAGGTTGGGAATCACAGTTTGTATTCAATGGACCATTTTGGCCCCATATTAAATTATATCTCCGATATCTGGATGATATTTTTATTTTATGGGGGGGGGGGTGTAAAGAGGAAATTATCAATTTCATAAATTATATTAACAACAGTACTACCTTTCTCTCTTTTACTTTTCAGTATAACAACATGAATATTAATTACCTTGACACTTGTATATACAAAGATACATCTAATAGACAGTTTAAATCTAAAATATTTAGAAAGAAAACATTCTGCAATGCTTATTTACATTTTGATAGTTATCCTATATCACAAAAAGTTAGCATAATCAAAGGGCAAGCTATTCGAATTGCCAGGATGACTTCGCATATAGAAGATCTGGAAGCAGAATTTACTGTGTTAAAGGAAATGTTTTTAGAGAGGGGGTACCCTTTAGATTTGATTAATTCTACTTTACACAATATACACCAACAATGGGGTAAAAAATACATTCCCCTATTGGGCTCTTTTGAAAGCAATACAGTGGATAGGGCAAACATACAAAATTTTCACACTACTTGTGTTTTAACATACAACACAAGAACCCCCGCTATTAAAAATATTTTCCAAAGAAATTGGAATATTTTTAGAACAAATGATGGTATACACAAGAAGTTGGGCAAAACACCCGGTTTTGTTAATAGAGTGGGCTTTAACATGAAACAACTTTTGGAATACAAAAGACCTTGTATTCTTCATAACAAATGGGGTACAAAAAAATGTGGCATGTGTAATTATTGCCCTTACATTTGTGTTGAACCTATCATCAGGCTAAATAATGTCATGAATAGTAAAGTGTATTTACAAGATGGCAATTGTAACACCAGGGGAGTGGTTTATCTTGCTCTATGTTGTACTTGTCAACATTTCTATGTAGGCAAGACTGAAAGATTATTCAAGAACAGGATATATGAACATCTAAATGATATAAAGAACCATAAGAATACTAATTCCCTTTATAAACATAGTATATCCTGTTCAGAATTTAAGAAATTTGCATTTGGTATTTTGGACATTGTTAAAATAGATATCAGAGGGGGGGGGTTGGAAAAACTTATTAAAAAAGAAGGAGAGCCAGTGGCAGTATAGATTGGCTTCTATGTTTCCCCCAGGATTAAATGAAACAGTGTCATTAACACCACTACTCATTGAAAGGGCCAACAATATATGAAGTATTCTAAGTTCATGTCTATGATATTTACATATATTAACAACAAAAATATGATATTCTTTACTTATTCTTTATTAAGGTTTAAGAACTTTAGTAATGTTTAAAAGATTCAATTCATATATTTATATATTTACTTATTTATAAAACATTCATTAACAAAATTAGTAGTTTATAATGAATTATTTACAAGTTTTTATATTGATTAATGTGTTTTAAATTATATCTTTTGTGCCAGTATTTATCAAATATTTATTAAGTATTTATTAAGTATTTATTAAATATTGTCTTTGCTTTGTATTCTATATAAAATGTATAAACATTTATGTATCAAATACATTTGGGTTGATACATATTTTTAGGGCTATGTTTGTTTAAATTTTTAATTAAATGTGTGATGTCATTTATTGAAGGGCTATATAAAGTACAATTAAATGTGATTCATTGTTTCTGATGAAGTCTCTACAATGAGATGAAAGCGCTTAAACTTTTGGTTATAATAAATGGACTTTTGTTTTTACATCTTTCAACTGGTGTCCTGGATTCCTGGTTCATTTGGATATAATATATTATACATTGATTTGTTTCTGCTAGGCATATTTCATGTGTAGAAACAGATTGCACTGTGTATATCATACATTGATTTCTGTTTCTGTTAGGCACATTTCATGTGTAGTAATGTATTGCACTGTGTATATCATACATTGATTTCTGTTTCTGCTAGGTATATTTAATGTGTAGTAACAGATTGCACTTTGTATATCATACACTGATTTCTGTTTCGGCTAGGCATGTTTCATGTGTAGTAACAGATTGCACTGTGTATATCATACATTGATTTCTGTTTCTGCTAGGCATATTTCACGTGTAGTAACAGATTGCACTGTGATATCATACACTGATTTCTGTTACTACTAGGCATATTGCTTGTGTAGTAACAGATAGCACTGTGTATATCACACATTGATTTCTGTTTCTGCTAGGCATATTTCATGTCTAGTAACAGATTGCACTGTGTATATCATACACTGATTTCTGTTTCTGCTAGGCATATTTCCTGTGTAGTAACAGATTGCACTCTGTATATCATACATTGATTTATGTTTCTGCTAGACATATGTCATGTGTAATAACAGATATATTGCACTGTGTATATCATACATTGATTTATGTTACTGCTAGGCATATTTCATGTGTAGTAACAGATTGCACTGTGCACATCATACATTGATTTCTATTTCTGCTAGGCATATTTCACGTGTAGTAACAGATTGCACTGTGTATATCATACATTGATTTCTGTTTCTGCTAGGCATATTTCATGTGTAGTATCAGATTGCACTGTGTATATCATACACTGATTTCTGTTTCTGCTAGGCATATTTCATGTGTAGTAACAGATTGCACTGTGCATATCATACATTGATTTCAGTTTCTGCTAGGCATATTTCATGTGTAGTAACAGATTGCACTGTGTATATCATACACTGATTTGTTTCTCCTATCATATTTCATGTGTAGTAACAGATTGCACTGTGTAAATCATGCATTGATTTCTGTTTCTGCTGGGCATATTTCATGTGTAGTAACAAATGGCAATGTGAATATCATACCTTGATTTATGTTTCTGCTAGGCATATTTCATGTGTATTAACAGATTGCACTGTGTATATCATGCACTGATTTCTGTTTCTGCTAGGCATGTTTCATGCGTAGTAACAGATTTGCACTGTGTATATCATACATTGATTTCTGTTTCTGCTAGGCATATTTCATGGTAGTAACAGATTGCACTGATTATACCATACACTGATTTCTGTTTCTGCTAGGCATATTTCATGTGTAGTAACATATTGCACTGTGTAAATCATACACTGATTTCTGATCCTGCTAGGCGCATTTCATGTGTAGTAACATATTTCACTGTGGATATCATACATCATTTTCATTTTCTTCTAGGCATATTTCATATGTAGTAACATATTGTACTGTGTATATCATGCACTGATTTCTGTTTCTGCTAGGCATATTTCATGTGTAGTAACAGATTGCACTGTGTATATCATACATTGATATCTGTTTCTGCTAGGCATATTTCATGTGTAGTAACAGATTGCACTGTGTATAGCATACACTGATTTCTATTTCTGCTAGGCATAGTTTATGTGTAGTAAAAGATTGCACTGTGTATACCATACACTGATTTCTGTTTCTGCTAGGCATATTTCATGTGTAGTAACCGATTGAACTGTGTATATCATACACTGATTTCTTTTACTGCTAGTCATATTTTCTATGTAGTAACAGATTGCACTGTGTATATCATACGTTGATTTCTGTTTCTGCTTGACATATTTCATGTATAGTAACGGATAGATTGCACTGTGTATATCATACATTGATGTCTGTTTCTGCTAGGCATATTTCATGTGTAGTAACCGATTGCACTGTGCATATCATACATTGATTTCTATTTTTGCTAGGCATATTTCATGTGTAGTAACAGATTGCACTGTGTATATCATACATTGATTTCTGTTTCTGCTATCATATTTCATGTGTAGTAACAGATGGCGATACTTTGATTTATATTTCTGCTAGGCATATTTCATGTGTATTAACAGATTGCACTGTGTATATCATGCACTGATTTCTGTATCTGCTAGACATATTTCATGTGTAGTAGCAGATTTCCACTGTGTATATCATACATTGATTTCTGTTTCTGCTAGGCTTATTTCATGTGTAGTAACATATTGCACTGAGTATACCATACACTGACTTCTGTTTCTGCTGGGCATATTTCATGTGTAGTAACATATTGCACTGTGTATATCATACAATTATTTCTGGTCCTGCTAGGCATATTTTATGTGTAGTAACAGATTGCACTGTGTATATCATACATTGATTTCTTTTTCTGCTAGGCATATTTTATGTGTAGTAACACATTGCGCTGTGTATATCATACACTGATTTCTGTTTCTGCTAGTCATATTCATGTGTTGTTACAGATTGCACTGTCTATATCACACATTGATTTCTGTTTCAGCTAGGCATATTTCATGTGTAATAACAGAATGCACTGTATATATCATATACTGATTTTTGTTTTTGGCTAGGCATATTTCATGTGTAGTAACAGATTGCACTGTATATATCATACACTCATTTCTGTTTCTGCTAGGCATATTTCATGTGTAGTAACAGATTGCACTTTGTATATCATACACTCATTTTTGTCTCTGCTAGGCATATTTCATGTGTAGTAACAGATTGTATTGTTTGTATCATACACGGTGAGCAGCCTGTTGGGTGCTAGGATCCATCACATAACACAAGCACTCAGGTCACTCCAAGGCAATTACAAATATGACTCAGTCGTTGTCCATGCTGGTGTGAATGACCTGAGACATACCTCCCTGGACTACATGAAAAGAGACATAGAGGAGCTCTCTGAGCATGTATTCCAGGCCGGTATGCCCCTGACCTTGAGTAGCATCTTACCCTCACCAAGAATGATGCCACAATATGAAGACAAGATGATCAATTTCAGCAATTGGCTTAAGTACTCGTGTCTTTCAAAGGGGATCCAATGCCTGTCAGCTTGGGATGATATGCTCGACAAGCCACGATGCTTCGCTAGGGACGGCTTGCACCTGTCACCCCTGGGCTTTTGGATATTGGCAAAGGCTCTTGCTACTCCCATAGTGCCTCTTTTAGGCAAGGCTCAAAAGACAAACCCACCTCCATACGTATCACAAGGGATAAGAAACTAAGAGTAATGCAAATCAACGCCAGAAGTCTAAAGCTCAAGATGCATGCATTCGAAACTCTCCTTAGCATGGAGAACATCGATATCTGTGCAGTAACAGAAACCTGGTTCAAGGCTCCCTCGAGCACCCCAGCACTACCAGGCTATACCTCATACCATGCTTTTCTCCCCCAAAACTTGGACTGAACCACAAAAGGAGGGGGAGTATCGATATTCATCAAAGATACCCACACCTCCAGGTTGGTGGCAAAGCACGAAGCATCAGAGACTAACCATGTGCAACTAACTGTGGGTAAAACTGCCTTCCAGTTTATAGCCTGCTACAGACCACCCTCCCAAACCCAGGAACCCCACTCAGCCTTCCTGAGAACACTGGAAAATATGAAGGTCTCTCCAAACACCATTATATTGGGCGACTTCAACTACACAAACATAGACTGGGAGCATTTCTCTAGCTCCAACACCCTAGCCCAAAGGTTCCTAGAATTTATAAACTCAAATGCTATGGAACAACTTGTTACCACTCCCACAAGAGGGGAAAACATACTGGACCTGATCATCACCAACATGGGGACTCTATGCTCCAGACCAGAAGTGTATCCCTCACTGGTAAGATCAGACCATAAACTAATCTCACTGGATATTCACATCCCGACCCCACCCCCTGCCCAGAAAACCACAGTGAAAAACTTCTCTAAAGCAAATTTAACACTCCTCAAAACTGAGGTGGAATCCTTCAAAGCCCCTGGGCCTGTGGAAAATACGGCCCAGACCGCAGAATCCTTTATAAATGCATTCTGTGAACACCTTCAGAGAATGCATGGATCATGCGATCCCAAATAAAACCAAGACCCAGTCCTCCAAAGGTAGACGTCCTGTCTGGTGGACCCCAGCCATAAACAAACTATACAATTGAAGGAGGAAGCTACTAAATGATAGAGCAAAATCCCAAAAAGGGAAGGCATCACTGATCAGTATTAGCAAAAAACTACGGGCACTCATAAAATTGTCTAAGGCCAGCTTCGAGAGAAAAATTGCACAGGACACTAAGGATAATCACAAGGCTTTCTTTAGTTATGTTAGGAACCTGGGTGGTAATTCCCAGATATGCTCAGAATTAGTCCACAATGACAAAAAATACACCAAACCCACAGACATTGCCAACATCCTAGCTGACAGGTTCAGCGCAAACTCCCCCCCCCCACCAAAAGGGCAAATATCTATCCTAGTAGAGTGCTGCCCCCCTGACATCTCAGATGCTCAGGTAAGAGCCGCCCTCTCCAAAGCAAAAAACACAGCATCAATGGGACCAGACAGTGCCCTGGGCTGCATCCTACATGAACTCCAACAAGAGCTAAACCCAAACATAAAATTACTGTTCAATCTCAGCCTTACTACAGGATATGTGCCCAAACAGTGGCGTACAGCAACAGTGGTCCCTCTCCATAAAGGTGGTGCCTCAACAGATCCTGGAAACTATCGCCCCATAAGCTGACTAGCTTGGTCTGCAAAGCTATGGAAAGGATCATCATGGACCTCATAAATAAAGATATTGGGGACCTACAGACACTGGATCCTACCCAGTTCGGCTTTGTTAAGGGCAGATCCTGCCTCTTAAACCTGGTTGATTTCTTTGAACCATTCACCAAGGCCATTGACGAGGGGAAGGTGGTCCACACAGCCTACCTGGACCTCACAAAAGCCTTCAATACAATACCCCACTCGAGCATTATAGATAAGCTCACCAGCTTAAATATAAACCCCTATGTCACTAGATGGATTGCAAACTGGCTCAAGGACAGAATCCACATGGTTAGAATTGCTGGAGCCATGTCAGACTCCAAACCAGTCACAAGTGGTGTCCCACAAGGCTCAGTCCTGGGACCTATCTTGTTCGGTATATTTTTCTCAGAGGTACAGGCCAACATGGAAGGACTGTGGCTGACCAAGTTCGCAGATGACTGCAAACTGGGCGCCATAATCGACTCTCCAGCTGACACAAGCATCCTCCAAAAGGGCCTCATAGAAACAGACAACTGGTGCCAGAGCCATGGCCTCAAGCTAAATGCCAAAAAGTGTATAGTCATCCCCTTTGGTAAAAACAAAGTGCCCACAAATTACCACATAGGTGGTAATCCATTAAGTACAGAAGAAGTAATTAGGGACCTGGGCACCCAAGTTGATAGCAATCTCTCATTTGACAACCATGTGGCCATAGTGGTTAGAAAAACATTTTATATAGCCCACCTAATCATGAAGAGATTCACATCTAGATCAGGGGAGGTCATTGAGCCTCTTTACTCATCCCTCATCAGGCCCATAATTGAGTACAATGCCCCTTTTGGGATGTACCTTACCAGACACTTGCAGCAACTGGAAAGACCCCAAAAGTACCTCACCAAGAGGATCAAAGGGCTCAAACAAATGCCATATGCTGCCCGGTTAAAGAAACTCAAGCTCTACTCAGTGGCATACTGCCTGTTCAGAGGCGATCTGTGCCTAACGTATAAAGCCATGACCAACTTGGAAATAATGGACATGCTGCACCTCAGAAAATCCAAATCCCATCGAGCTACGCGCTCGAGAGACTTGAACCTCAGCACTGAAATAAATAGGACATGCTGGAGGGACAGATTCATAACCCAGAGGCTCCCTTCACTCTGGAATAAAATCCCAGTCCAGGTTAGGCAGAGTCCCTCATTGACTCTCTTCAAGAGGAATCTTGATGAGTGGATGGGAGATCGTAGGTTTACCCTGGGTATCACTTCTGTGTCACTGTTAGACAGAGGCACAGTATACTAACCTCGAAAAAGGGCATAGAAAAATAAATTTAAAATGGGTGGCGAAAGCCAAACACATTCTGGCTAGGCTTATAAATGCCCTAGGGCAGATAGCCTAGTATGAACCTATGAACCTATGAACACTCATTTCTGTTTCTACTAGGCATATTTCATGTGTAGTAACATATTGCACTGTGTATATAATACACTGATGTCTGTTTCTGCTAGGCATATATTAATTGTAGTAACATATTGCACTGTGTATATCATACACTGATTTCTGTTTCTGCTAGACATATTTCTTGTGTAGTAACAGATTGCACTGTGTATATCATACACTGATTTCAGTTTCTAATAGGCATATTTCATGTGTAGTAACAGATTGCACTTTATATATCATACACTGATTTCTGTTTCTGCTATGCATATTTCATGTGTAGTAACATATTGCGCTGTGTATATCATACATTAATTTCTGTTTCTGCTAGGCATATTTCATGTATAGTAACATATTGCACTGTGTATATCATAAATTGATTTCTGTTTCTGCTAGGCATATTTCATGTGTAGTAACAAATTCCACTGTGTATATCGTACGCTGTGTTCTGTTTCTGCTAGGCATATTTCATGTGTAGTAACCAATTGCACTGTGTATATCATACATTGATTTCTGTTTCTGCTAAGCATTTTTCATGTGTAGTAACATATTGTGCTGTCTATATCATACACTGATTTCTGTTTCTGCTAGGCATATTTCACGTTTAGTAACATATTGCACTTTGTATGTCAAACATTGATTTCTATTTCTGCTAGGCATATTTCATGTGTACTAAGAGACTGCACTGTGTGTATCACCCATCAATTTCTGTTTCTGCTAGGCAAATTTCAGTTGTTGTAACTGATTGCACTGTGTATATCACACACTGATTTCTATTTTTGCCAGGCATATTTCGTGTGTAGTAACAGATTGCACTGTGTATATCATACATTGATTTCTGTTTCTGCTAGGCATATTTCCTGTGTAGTAACAGCTTGCACTGTGTATATCATACACTGATTTCTGTTTCCACTAGGCATATTTCATGTGTAGAAACAGATTGCACTGTGTATATCATACACTGACTTTTGTTCCTGCTAGGCATATTTCATGTGTAGTAACAGATTGCACTGTGTATATCATACACTGATTTTTGTTTCTGCTAGGCATATTTCATGTGTAGTAACAGATTGCACTGTGTATATCATACACTGATTTCTGTTTCTGCTATCATATTTCATGTGTAGTAACAGATTGCACTGTGTATATCATACATTGATTTCTGTTTCTGCTAGGCATATTTCATGTGTAGTAACAAATGGCACTGTGAATATCATACCTTGATTTGTTTCTGCTAGGCATATTTCATGTGTATTATCAGATTGCACTGTGTATATCATGCACTGATTTGTGTTTCTGCTGGGCATATTTCATGTGTAGTAACAGATTTGCACTGTGTATATCATACATTGATTTCTGTTTCTGCTAGGCATGTTTCATGTGTAGTAACAGATTGCACTGAGTATACCATACACTGATTTCTGCTTCTGCTAGGCATATTTCATGTGTAGTAACATATTGCACTGTGTATATCATACACTGATTTCTGATCCTACTAGGCATATTTAATGTGTAGTAACATATTTCACTGTGGATATCATGCATTGTTTTTAGTTTCTTCTAGGCATATTTCATGTGTAGTAACAGATTGCACTTTGTATACCATACACTGATTTCTGTTTCTGCTAGGCATATTTCATGTGTAGTAACAGATTGCACTGTGTATATCACACATTGATTTCTGTTTCTGCTCGACATATTTCATGTGTAGTAACAGATTGCACTGTGTATATCATACACTGATTTCTATTTCTGCTAGGCATAGGTTATGTGTAGTAAAATATTGCACTGTGTATATCATACACTAATTTCTGTTTCTGCTAGGCATATTTCATGTGTAGTAACATATAGCACTGTGTATATCACACATTGATTTTTGTTTCTGCTAGGCATACTTCATGCATAGTAACAGATTGAACTGTGTATATCATACACTGATTTCGGTTTCTGCTAGGCATATTTCATGCATAGTAACAGATTGGACTGTGTATATCATACACTGATTTCTGTTTCTGCTAATCATATTTCCTTTGTAGTAAAAGATTTCACTGTGTGTATCATACATTGATTTCTGTTTCTGCTAGGCATATTTCATGTATAGTAACAGATAGATTGCACTGCGTATATCATACATTGATATCTATTTTTGCTAGGCATATTTCATGTGTAGTAACCGATTGCACTGTGCATATCATACATTGATTTCTATTTCTGCTAGGCATATTTCATGTGTCGTAACTGATTGCACCGTGTATATCATACACTGATTTCTGTTTCTGCTAGGCATATTTCATGTGTAGTAACAGATTGCACTGTGTATATCATACATTGATTTCTGTTTCTGCTAAGCATTTTTCATGTGTAGTAACATATTGTGCTGTCTATATCATACACTGATTTCTGTTTCTGCTAGGCATATTTCACGTTTAGTAACATATTGCACTTTGTATGTCAAACATTGATTTCTATTTCTGCTAGGCATATTTCATGTGTACTAAGAGACTGCACTGTGTGTATCACCCATCAATTTCTGTTTCTGCTAGGCAAATTTCAGTTGTTGTAACTGATTGCACTGTGTATATCACACACTGATTTCTATTTTTGCCAGGCATATTTCGTGTGTAGTAACAGATTGCACTGTGTATATCATACATTGATTTCTGTTTCTGCTAGGCATATTTCATGTGTAGTAACAGCTTGCACTGTGTATATCATACACTGATTTCTGTTTCCACTAGGCATATTTCATGTGTAGAAACAGATTGCACTGTGTATATCATACACTGACTTTTGTTCCTGCTAGGCATATTTCATGTGCAGTAACAGATTGCACTGTGTATATCATACACTGATTTTTGTTTCTGCTAGGCATATTTCATGTGTAGTAACAGATTGCACTGTGTATATCATACACTGATTTCTGTTTCTGCTATCATATTTCATGTGTAGTAACAGATTGCACTGTGTATATCATACATTGATTTCTGTTTCTGCTAGGCATATTTCATGTGTAGTAACAAATGGCACTGTGAATATCATACCTTGATTTGTTTCTGCTAGGCATATTTCATGTGTATTATCAGATTGCACTGTGTATATCATGCACTGATTTGTGTTTCTGCTGGGCATATTTCATGTGTAGTAACAGATTTGCACTGTGTATATCATACATTGATTTCTGTTTCTGCTAGGCATATTTCATGTGTAGTAACAGATTGCACTGAGTATACCATACACTGATTTCTGCTTCTGCTAGGCATATTTCATGTGTAGTAACATATTGCACTGTGTATATCATACACTGATTTCTGATCCTACTAGGCATATTTAATGTGTAGTAACATATTTCACTGTGGATATCATGCATTGTTTTTAGTTTCTTCTAGGCATATTTCATGTGTAGTAACAGATTGCACTTTGTATACCATACACTGATTTCTGTTTCTGCTAGGCATATTTCATGTGTAGTAACAGATTGCACTGTGTATATCACACATTGATTTCTGTTTCTGCTAGACATATTTCATGTGTAGTAACAGATTGCACTGTGTATATCATACACTGATTTCTATTTCTGCTAGGCATAGGTTATGTGTAGTAAAATATTGCACTGTGTATATCATACACTAATTTCTGTTTCTGCTAGGCATATTTCATGTGTAGTAACATATAGCACTGTGTATATCACACATTGATTTTTGTTTCTGCTAGGCATACTTCATGCATAGTAACAGATTGAACTGTGTATATCATACACTGATTTCGGTTTCTGCTAGGCATATTTCATGCATAGTAACAGATTGGACTGTGTATATCATACACTGATTTCTGTTTCTGCTAATCATATTTCCTTTTTAGTAAAAGATTTCACTGTGTATATCATACATTGATTTCTGTTTCTGCTAGGCATATTTCATGTATAGTAACAGATAGATTGCACTGCGTATATCATACATTGATATCTATTTTTGCTAGGCATATTTCATGTGTAGTAACCGATTGCACTGTGCATATCATACATTGATTTCTATTTCTGCTAGGCATATTTCATGTGTCGTAACTGATTGCACCGTGTATATCATACACTGATTTCTGTTTCTGCTAGGCATATTTCATGTGTAGTAACAGATTGCATTGTGTATATCGTACATTGATTTCAGTTTCTGCTAGGCATATTTCATGTGTTGTAATAGATTGCACTGTGTATATCATACACTGATTTCTGTTTCTGCTATCATATTTCATGTGTAGTAACAGATGGCGCTGTCAATATCATACCTTGATTTATGTTTCTGCTTGGCAAATTTCATGTGTATTAACAGATTGCACTGTGTATATCATGCACTGATTTCTGTTTCTACTAGGCATATTTCATGTGTTGTAGCAGATTTCCACTGTGTATATCATACATTGATTTCTTTTTCTCGTAGGCATATTTCATGTGTAGTAACAGATTGCTTTGAGTATACCATATACTGATTTCTGTTTCTGTTAGGCATATTTCATGTGTAGTAATATATTGCACTGTGTATATCATACACTGATTTCTGGTCCTGCTAGGCATATTTCATGTGTAGTAACAGATTGCACTGTGTATATCATACATTGTTTTCTTTTTCTGCTAGGCATATTTCATGTGTAGTAACAGATTACACTGTGTATATCATGCACTGATTTCCGTTTCTGCTAGGCATATTCATGTTTTGTACCAGATTGCACTGTCTATATCACACATTGATTTCTGTTTCTGCTAGGCATATTTCATGTGTAGTAACATATTGCACTGTGTATATCATGCATTGATTTCTGTTTCTGCTAGGCATATTTCATGTGTAGTAACATATTGCACTGTGTATATCATACACTGATTCAGTGGCAACTGATGACTTCAAATCGAATGGGGGCTGCAGGAGACAGCTGAATGGGAGGGGCCAATGTGAAGAGGTGCGGCCAACTATAAAGGGGTTGGGCTATGCTCATAACCACAAACACTGGAACTTTAAATATGCTGCCCTGGGTGCCAAACCATCATTATGAGAGTCCAATCAAGACAAAAGTAAGTGTAGAAGAAAAATATTTCAATGCATTGGCTGCATGACAGCTTACTGTATGTCTAGATGGAAACATAAAGGTTGTGAGGCATGAAAAATAAATTACTTTTTAAATACATTACTGGAATGCCAGTCAAAATCAATTACAAGAAAAATAAGCAGCATTCATCTCAAACCACTTCTCCGTGCACTGCAGTTCTAATTATAATTTATATTCAGCTTTATAAAAAGTACCAAGTAACATGCTGAAAGTGGCAATGATACCCCCCACTTGTAAAAATGCTTATTATCCAAAAAAGACCTGCTGTCTGATGACTATCTACTTGTTTCATTGGGAAAACTTGATCAAAGTAAAAAATGAATAGCAAACAAGAGACAAGCTCAAGATAAATTGCTTAAAGGATTACTGCACAAGTTATGGACCACACATGATAGATTGGCATTTATTTAGTTTATGTGTAAAGCCTGCAAATATGACTGCAAGGCTCCAACAAAGGTAACAAGCTTCTTAAAATACTGTAATCCTGTCCTTTATTCCAAATACTGTCATATGCATTTCAATACCCAAGGCTTATACGTTATCTAGTTATGCAAGTATTCTCTGCATGGCAACAACATAAAGGCTTTTAATGGTAATTCTTTAGCAGTATGCTTATTAAGGCTTACTTGCATCTTACAATCTCAAACAAGCTTACCTGATGGTCATGAAATCATTGCTACTTAAACACAGAGCAACAGGCACTTTCTGAATAATAAGAAGCATAATCAACAGTATAAAAATATGACAGAAAACCAGAACATTCTGCAGAATCAAGCAAGGACAGATGAAAAGCCACTGTAGTACTTGTGTCTACCTTGGATGGGGGGATACCCTGCACACTTACACTGCATAACTGCTCCTTGCCTTGCTTGGACACATCTAGAGTCACTACATGGGGGAGTGGGGTGCAACAAGTATGTCACAACTTGAAATGTCTCTGGCTCACTGCAAAGGCCCTGACACATGTGTCATACCTCTCAACCTCAGAGTAAGAAATCTGGACAAAGTCAGGCCCAAAATTAAGGACAATATTTAAATATTGTTCTTATAAACGTTCTAATAGAATAGTAGGTCTTGAATTAGTATGAATTTTCTGAAGGGTATGAAATCTGAAACTGAAATGTCTGTCATTATTTTCTTACTTCAGTCTTTAATCATTTGCCACTAATTTGCCAGAAAACCAATGGACCAAAAATGTGACGTAAAAATATAAAAATATCCACACAATACATCTGGGAACCTGTCAAAGAAGGGACACTTAATATTAGCACTGTTAAATTGAGCAGCTGACAAAGTAAACAAATCTACATGCATTTCTGAAATAAACGTAATCTATAACTCTGATTATTACAGTTATTTATTAATTGTAAACCCTCCATGTTTTCTTCCAAAACTGACATTTTGCGAAGTGGTTAGGGGGAGGGCAACATTTTGAGCCAAAATCAGGGACAGTTGAGAGCTTTGGATATGCCCAATTCTATAAAGCAATTTGCACGTACCTCTCAACCTGTTAACGCAGGAAATCTGGACAAGGCCAAATATATTGGGGGGACATACAAACAGTACTAAACATTGCTCTTGTATAAACTTAGTTGATAGAACAGGTCTTGCTTTAGCATGCATTTTTCTGAAGGTTAGGAAGTCTGAAACTCAATGTCTGTCATTATTTAGTGACTTAATTCCTAAATGATTTGCCAGAAAACCACAAATTTTATGGGGAACAAACCAAAAAGAAGAAACAAAAGTCTATTTATTTTGTGAAAATCTGGACATTTGAGAGGTATAGTTCAACTGAGCCGGGGCTGTCTGAGTTTGCCATCCTTCCCCCTCACAAAATCATAGTCGAATGGAACCACACCATGCAACCATTCCAATGTCCCATTACTTGGCTAATTTGCCCCATTTACCATAAACACTGCAATCTGCATACTGCTTTACTTCTACAATGATTTGGATTTCACTTGAAAGTTTTATTTTGTATTTTACAGCACAAACACTAAAACATCTGCTAAACAAAGCAATGCAGTCTCACAATGAAAATAGACTTTGCATTAAAACTCTGCCCTTGAAACTCACATTCATTGAAACAGCAGTGAAATCCACATTCAAAGAAAATACATTTGGGTAGTGCAAAGATTAACTTTGGGCTGTTTTCAAATGATAGGCCCCTTGCACACAAAACATACATGTGTTTTGTGATACACCTTCCTGATTGTATTAAATTATATTCCTTGTATAATACACTACAGTTGTTAGAGGGTGTTTTTTTTTATTTTATTTTTATTTTTATTTTGCATTTGTTGACCGGGATAGTCCGACTGGATGCATGTCCATTTTCAGTGGAGGCCCGGGGATAAAAGCTCCAAGGGTAAGCAGATACAGCATTACATAATACCAGCATTACATATTACAGACAGACTATTTACAGTGATTACATAAGTAAGCAAGTTAAACATGTTCCACAGGTTAGAGTTAATCCCGAGCATAAATCAGGATTAAATTAAATTAAATTACACAGTAAGCTGGTTAACAGATTTTTACACATTCTAGAGAGAGTTAGCCAGGCTTGATACATTGACATAGCCAGTTAAGTGCCAAATGTTGTTTGAGTCTAGTTTTAAATTGACCTAAGGTAGAAAGTAAGGTAATATCAGCTGGAAGAGAGTTCCAGGGTCTACTTACAGAGTTTGCAAAGAGAGAGCCACTGGCTGTGTTATTAATTTTGCTAGTCTGAATTAGTAGTTTGGTAGAGTATCGAAGCGGTCTAGGATTGTTATGGGGGTGATAATATTTTTAAGTGCAGGAGTATTGTCCGGATTATAGAGGATTTTATAAGCCATAATCAGTTGGTTATACTGGATTAGGCTGGGTAGTTCAAGCCACCTAAGCTGATTTAGATTGATGCAATGATGTGTCCTAAAAGGCAGCCCAGTGGCAAACCTGGCAATGTGGTTGTAGCAAATTGAGAGTTTGTTAAGGACAGTCTTGTTTAAATTCAAGAGTAGAGGGGATGCATACAGGATGGTTGAAAAAAGGTGAAAGCGAGCTATGGCAATTTTAGCTGGAGGGGTTAGGAAGGCTTTTATTCTGTAAAGTGACCCTAGTTTTTTATTGATGGTTTTGATAGTTTGGTTAACATGTAGATCGAATTTTAGATTATTATCTATGATGACACCTAATAGTTTTGTAGAGGGGTCAGGGGAGATTATTGTGCCATCATTTGAATTTATGGTAAAGGTGAAAGCGGTAGACCTACGTGTTGGTGAAAATAACAGCATTTTAGTTTTTTTGGGATTTAGGATCAGACGACATTCAGAAAGCCAGTTTTCTATTGTATTAAAGGTTGTCTGGGTAGCTGACCATAACTCTATTAGAGATGTGGCCGAGCAAATCAGAGTAGAGTCATCAGCATATTGGATACAGATGACTTTTGGGATGACAGTATAAAGGCCATTAATGAAGATGGAGGACAGCAAGGGCCCTAGTATAGAGCCTTGTGGTACTCCACGGGTGTTATTTAGAAGATTAGAAAGTTTTAAATGTATTGTTTTGAACATTTTTCCGGTAAACAATGAAACAAAATGCATGCACCAATAATGACAAAACTGCCGAATTGAGAACATTTCCATCATAAAAAAAGTCTACTCATACTTATACAATTCACCAGTATCAGTAAATATGCACAATCTCTGCAGAAGCAACTCATCTAAATAATTCCACATTAAAGAGATCTGTAACTAATGAAGAGGTTGCTGCTAGCAATTTCATTGTTTCATCTACAAATAAAGTATCTGTTGCCCCTGAGGAATAAATTGCCTATATTACATTAAAAAAATAATCTAGTAATATTGCAATAGGAAACAGATGGCAAACTGATAACAGGCTCATAGTTAGTATCTTCGCCAAAGAGGACATTCTTAGTACAGCAGCACCCCCCCCCCTTGTGGGAGTAGAACCCACAGCCTTCTGCATGAAAAGCAAGCATACAACCTGTTGTGCTATTAACAACACAAGCAAACTCAGAATAAGCAGCACTAAACTTCTCTTCCCCTGTAGCTCTCAGCTCCTTGTAAAATCTACTCAATACTCAACTGTATCTCAAATTCGCAGCACAAGAAATCTGGAAAAAGACAACATTTATTGGTCGGGACAAAAGCCCCAAAACCAGGGACACATTAAACATTGCTTGTATAATCTTGGAAAGTTGCTAGAATAAAATGCTGGACTACTACCATATATTTTACTGCCCAGTCTTGAACCCAGGTCCCTGTGCATAACAGTCAGAGCAACATACTACTATGCCAATTCAGCTGCTTTGCAAAAGTGAGGAAGACTGAAACTTAAATGGCTATCATTTAGTGAATTCACCATAGTTGTCAACCTCTTAGCACAATACACCTGGACAAACCCAGTAATGGGGGAATGCAGCCCTCAAACATATTCAGTGAATTCAGTTCTTGCCATAGCTGTTAACCTTAGCACAAAAAACCTGTATGAAGCCAATAATGGGGGAATACAGTCCTAGAAATAGGGACACATTTCAAATATTCATCTTATAAACTTAGAAATTTGCTAGAATAAAAGGTTTTCTGTTATTATGTACTTTCTGAAGAATATGAAGTCTGAAATTCAAATGCTTGCCAATTTTATTTATTTAACATTTGTTAACCAGGAAAGTCTGATGGAACAAAAAACAATTTTCAGCAGAGGCCCAGGAAGAAATAATGCAGACACATGTCTTTGTAACATGAGAGGACATGAGAGCAAACCTACACAAACACAGGAAGGACATGCAGACTCCACACAGAAGGCACCCCAGCCAAGAATCAAACCTGAGAACCTGTAAGGCAACAATGCTACTACTGCACCATCAAATATCTCAGAACTAAATATTCAGAAACCATAGATGTTATGAGGAACAGAACAGAACAAAATGTGAGGCAAATAAAAAAAACACATTACAACAGTATTATATGCAGACTGACAGCACAACAGAATGGCTTACGGCAGCAAGGCACATATTGCAGCCTGGGATTTGATTCCCTTTGCCTTCAGACTTGTACTATTGTATATGCTTAACCAATCCAAAGTGTATGGGCCACTGCTTCAAAACAGAAATTGTGTGTAATGACTACTACCTGGTTAATAAAGACTAGCTATATTAAAATAAAATAATACAACATAACCATCTTAGCTGGCCTTTAAGAGGACAGGAAGTGCTGTAACACACACAAAAGACATATGCCAATGGCTTACTCGTTCTTTAACACTACAGTACATTACTGTTGTCTGAGCTAAAAGAATAATGAGCCCTTTCAAATGCAAACAGGAAAGCCAGTCATAAATATGATAAAATCATTTATATTTATCTTCACCTTCACTGTAATGCATCCTGGGAATTTTCCAGACTTGACTTCCCATGAAAAGAAGCAACCATACATCAAATGGCACAGGCAATACATAAAGGCATCCTCTTAACAAAATATGTCATTTAAGAAACACAGAGATGCCCCATAATGACACTATTACATTATACTGTAAAATAAAATCCTTTGAGGCTGGAGATATGATCTGTATTACCAGTAAGCAAGACGAGGCACAAATCATGGTACAGACGTATGCAAACTACCTGAAATATACAACTTGTAACATCAGAGCACCAGATTTCACAAAAATAAACATGTTTAACAACATAAACAGGTGTAAAAAATACTAATCAGCAAAATCATGTAAGATGCAACAGGAACCTAACACAAGTCCAACAGTTAAGTAAGCCATTGTGCCATTTGGATCTTAACACACAGTTTTAGAGCTATGAGTGTGGTATAAAAACAGCTGCAGCTATAACTTCAAAAAAACCTTCAGTAAATGTCACAGATCTGTCATTTTCATCTGCATGTTAGAAAATGTGATATACAGATATACAAATAAATCATGGAAGTCTCTTAAACATACTATGCTGACCCATGAAGCAACTGTGCAAGTTCCAGTGAGTAAAGTTTAACAGGAATATGAATAATAAGAGCACCACTGCAACAATACCACTTAATAAAACAATCAAACTAATCTAAAATGTAGGTATGTAAAATATCTGGTGAAATATATGCTGCTGTGCACTTTTGGCAACTTTATAACCTTCAAGATTAGAAAGAGAAACTGCTGACAGTACATTACATTACTTATCCTCCCTATTTTGTAAGCAGGAGCTAATACAGCATACTCAGCCACTATAACTACTATGAAAAGGACTATTGATTAATTATTGTCATTATTTGCTCAACTCAACCAGTGAAACAAGACTAGTCTTACTACAGAATGTTTTGGTTGATGGAGAAGTCTCATGTCATGTATGACAAGCCTAGTTGCCATGATGATCATAAGCTCTCTTCTAATATGTTTCAGCAATAGCTTGGTGATTCTGTTGCACTGGAAACAGCATCAAAAAGAGCCACAGATGTGCGTGTTTTGTTAAATTCTACTTTAGGCAAAAACATTTGTCCCACAGGTCTTGTTGCATAGAAAATAAAAAAAAGTACAGAAACGGGAAAGATTCAAAGATAGGTGGTCTTCAATAACTGACAATTTCTGCTACAGTGTATTCTTTGTTTCCCAAATATGATATCCTTTTACACACAGATATGGACAGACACACAAACACACACACGCCCTCTTGTACCTGTATCAAAGTCGGTCCATGAAGCCAGCGAGAAAAGTTGTCCAAAACACTGCAACGGCAACGTCCATGCAATGAATACATAACCCTTGTACCAACAAATAAGTCCAAAACACAGCAAGCGAGTCCCTGCAGCAACAACAAATACATAATCCAACTGCAGCAAATCCCGCAAGAGCAGAGTACAAGTCCTTTGCCCCGCGAGAGTATCAGCCTGCAGACGTTGCAGTCCAATCCCCTTCCAGTCTATGCAGTTACAACTGCATAGATGTCTGGGATATTTTGGAGGTACTTCCTGTCTTGTCAATTCAGACTGCTGGTGAGACAGTCTGGAGTCTGTGCGCATGCTCCGGAATGATTCACCAGCAGTCTGGCTATTGGAAACCTGTGTGCGCATGTGCGATATTCTGGGAGTTCGCAATTTTATTTTGTAGTTAGTTTAATTTATTTTTTAGTTAGTTTAATTTATTGTTTAGTTATTGTTTGTGTTTACAGCTGGGAGTGCTGCAGTCCCACAGTCCAACAGCACGACCTAAACCTGCACTGATTTTTATTTCAGCTAGGCACATTTCATGTGTAGTAACATAATGCACTGTGTATATTATAAACTGATTTCTGTTTTTGGCTAGGCATATTTCATGTGTAGTAACAGATTGCACTGTGTATATCATACACTGATTTCTGTTTCTGCTAGGCATATTTCATGTGTAGTTCAAAAACAAACCAGACTTGCACATATACCAAGAAACAACGAAAGTAAGCACTCGACACGAACACGACCTCTTACACCAATGTTGGAGTCACCAAAAAGTCGCAAAAGTACTTTTGTGAACACAGACACTTTTATTATACGATAGGTTTAAGCGCTTTTCGTCACCCAAATAGGATGACTTCCTCAGAACAAAGTAAACCATGTATACAATCCCCTTAAAT
Source organism: Protopterus annectens (assembly GCF_019279795.1). NCBI lineage: Eukaryota > Metazoa > Chordata > Ceratodontiformes > Protopteridae > Protopterus > Protopterus annectens. Next base: position 251,476,253 of record NC_056741.1, on the reverse strand, counting down.
AGGTAATTTAACTTCTAGTAATTGAAAACACTCATCACTAATTAACACTTAAAGGCATATTCTCCAACTAGTGGAAAGTAATATAAACCTTTGCTGTGTTTGATCAAACGTAAAAGTTAGTATACAATCAGGTGTATAATGCATCTCCTAAGGTAAAGCAAAATAAAATAAGAGTTTGAAATATACATAAACTAGTATATAAAAGTGTGTAAACTAATATATAGAAAGTATGTAAAAAAATATATAAAAATATATATATATAAAAAATTTATATGTAAACTTGATATTAAAAACATGTGTGTATATGAAGTGCAGTAATAAGTTATTGTTGAAACACAACTTACAATGCCTCATAACAAGTTTTTAAAAATATACAAAAAACAAATAGAAATAGTAATAATACTATACTACTAATATACTCAATTTAGTACTAAAAAATTAATATTAACTGAGAAACTACTCCTAACGTCTTAAACTTCTAAGTTTTAGCAAACAACTAATTGAACATAGGTCATTGAGGCCTGGAAATGAATAAGAGTTCAATTTTATTTGCCATTTTAATTCTTTCTCCTCAAGAAGCAAAGGCAATGGGGCGACATGTTTTTAATATCAAGTTTACATATAAATTTTTTATATATATATATTTTTATATATTTTTTTACATACTTTCTATATATTAGTTTACACACTTTTATATACTAGTTTATGTATATTTCAAACTCTTATTTTATTTTGCTTTACCTTAGGAGATGCATTATACACCTGATTGTATACTAACTTTTACGTTTGATCAAACACAGCAAAGGTTTATATTACTTTCCACTAGTTGGAGAATATGCCTTTAAGTGTTAATTAGTGATGATTGTTTTCAATTACTAGAAGTTAAATTACCTATTTAAGGGGATTGTATACATGGTTTACTTTGTTCTGAGGAAGTCATCCTATTTGGGTGACGAAAAGCGCTTAAACCTATTGTATAATAAAAGTGTCTGTGTTCACAAAAGTGCTTTTGCGACTTTTTGGTGACTCCAACATTGGTGTAAGAGGTCGTGTTCGTGTCGAGTGCTTACTTTCGTTGTTTCTTGGTATATTTCATGTGTAGTAAAAGATTGCACTTTGTATATCATACACTCATTTCTGTCTCTGCCAGGCATATTTCATATGTAGTAACAGATTGCACTGTGTATATCATACATTCATTTCTGTTTCTGCTAAGCATATTTCATGTGTAGTAACAGATTGCACTGTTTATATCATACATTCATTTCTGTTTCTGCTAGGCATATTTCGTGTGTAGTAACACATTGCACTGTGTATATAATACACTGATTTCTGTTTCTGCTAGGCATATTTTATGTCTAGTAACATATTGCACTGTGTATATCATGCAGGGATTTCTGTTTCTGCCAGGAATATTTCATGTGTAGTAACAGATTGCTCTGTGTATATCATACACTGATTTCTGTTTCTGCTAGGCATATTTCATGTGTAGTAACAGATTGTACTTTGTATGTCATACACTGATTTCAGTTTCTGCTAGGCATATTTCATGTGTAGTAACATATTGCACTGTGTATATCATACACTGATTTCTGTTTCTGCTAGGCATATTTCATGTGTAGTAACATATTGCACTGTGTATATCAGACATTGATTTCTGTTTCTGCTAGGCATATTTCATGTGTAGTAAGAGACTGCACTGTGTATATCACCCATCAATTTCTGTTTCTGCTAGGCAAATTTCAGTTGTAGTAACTGATTGCACTGTGTATATCACACATCGATTTCTATTTCTGCTAGGCGTATTTCGTGTGTAGTAAAATATTGCACTGTGTATATCATACACTGATTTCTGTTTCTGCTAGACATATTTCATGTGTAGTAACAGATTGCACTGTGTATATCATACACTGATTTTTGTTTCTGCTAGGCATCTTTCATGTGTAGTAACAGATTGCATTGTGTATATCATACACTGATTTATGTTTCTGCTAGGGATATTTCATGTGTAGTAAGATATTGCACTGTATATATCACACTGATTTCTATTTCTGCTAGGCATAGGTTATGTGTAATAAAAGATTGCACTGTGTATATCATATACTGATTTCTGTTTCTGCTAGGCATATTTCATGTGTAGTAACATATAGCTCTTTGTATATCACACATTGATTTCTGTTTCTGCTAGGCATATTTCATGCATAGTAACAGATTGCACTGTGTATATCATACACTGATTTCTGTTTCTGCCAGGCATATTTCATGTGTAGTAACATATTCCACTGTGTACATCATGCACTGATTTCTTTTTCTGCTAGTCATATTTCCTGTGTAGTAGCAGATTGCACTCCGTATAGCATACATTGATTTCTGTTTCTGCTAGGCATATTTCATGTATAGTAACATATATATTGCACTGTGTATATCATACATTGATTTCTGTTTCTCCTAGGCATATTTCATGTGTAGTAACAGATTGCACTGTGTATATCATACATTGATTCTGTTTCTGCTAGGCATATTTCATGTGTCCTAACAGATTGCACTGTGTATATCATACATTGATTCTGTTTCTCCTAGGCATATTTCATGTGTCCTAACAGATTGCACCGTGTATATCATAGACTGATTTCTGTTTCTGCTAGGCATATTTCATGTGTAGTAACAGATTGCACTGTTTATATCGTACATTGATTTCAGTTTCTTCTAGGCATATTTCATGTGTAGTAACAAATTGTACTGTGTATATCATACACTGATTTCTGTTTCTGCTATTATATTTCATGTGTAGTAACAGATTGCACTGGGTATATCATACATTGATTTCTGTTTCTGTTGGCATATTTCATGTGTAGTAAAAGATGGCGCTGTGAATATCATACCTTGATTTATGTTTCTGCTAGGCATATTTCATGTGTATTAACAGATTGCACTGTGTATATCATGCACTGATTTCTGTTTCTGCTAGGCAAATTTCATGTGTAGTAACAGATTTCCACTGTGTATATCATACATTGATTTCTGTTTCTGCTAGGCATATTTCATGTGTAGTAAAAGATTCCACTGAATATACTATACACTGATTTCTTTTTCTGCTAGGGATATTTCAAGTGTAGTAACATATTGCACTGTGTATATCATACACTGATTTCTGGTCTGCTAGGCATATTTCATGTGTAGTAACATATTGCACTGTGTATATCATACACTGATTTCTGTTTCTGCTAGGCATATTCATGTGTTATAACAGATTGCACTGTCTATATCACACATTGATTTCTGTTTCTGCTAGGCATATTTCATGTGTAGTAACATATTGCACTGTGTATATCATACACTGATTTCTGTTTCTGCTAGGCATATTTTGTGTGTAGTAACAGATTGCACTATGTATATCATACATTGATTTCTGTTTCAGCTAGGCATATTTAATGTGTAGCAACAGATTGTGCTGTGTATATCATACACTGATTTCTGTTTCTGCTAGGCATATTTATGTGTTTTAACAGATTGCACTGTGTATATCATACACTCATTTCTGTCTCTGCTAGGCATATTTCATGTGTAGTAACAGATTGAACTGTGTATATCATACATTCATTTCTGTTTCTGCTAGGCATATTTCATGTGTAGTAACAGATTGCACTGTTTATATCATACATTCATTTCTGTTTCTGCTAGGCATATTTCATGCATAGTAACATATTGCACTGTGTATATAATACACTGATTTCTGTTTCTGCTAGGCATATTTCATCTGTACTACCATATTGCACGGTCTATATCATACATATATTTCTGTTTCTACTAGGCATATTTCATGTGTAGTAACAGATTGCACTGTGTATATAATACACTGATTTCTGTTTCTGCTAGGCATATTTCATGTGTAGTAACAGATTGCACTGTGTATATCATGCATTGATTTCAGTTTCCGCTAGGCATATTTCATGTGCAGTAACAAATTGCCCTTTGTATATCATACACTGATTTCAGTTTCTGCTAGGCATATTTCATGTGCAGTAACATTTTACACTTTGTATGTCATACACTGATTTCTGCTTCTGCTAGGCATATTTCATGTGTAGTAGCTTATTGCACTGTGTGTATCATAAATTGATTTCTGCTTCTGTTAGGCATATTTCATGTGTAGTAACAGATTGCACTGTGTATATCAACACTGATTTCTGTTTCTGATAGGCATATTTCATCTGAAGTAACATATCGCACTGTGTAAATCATACATTGATTTCTGTTTCTGCTAGACATATTTCATGTGTAGTAACATATTGAACTGTGTATATCGTACACTGATTTCTGTTTCTGCTAGGCATATTTCATGTGTAGTAACAGATTGCACTGTGTATATCATACATTGATTTCTGTTTCTGCTAAGCATATTTCATGTGTAGTAAAATATTGCACTGTGTATATCGTACACTGATTTCTGTTTCTGCTAGGCATATTTCATGTGTAGTAACAGATTGCACTCTGTATATCAGACATTGATTTCTGTTTCTGCTAGGCATATTTCATGTGTAGTAACAGACTGCACTGTGTATATCACCCATCAATTTCTGTTTCTGCTAGGCAAATTTCAGTTGTAGTAACAGATTGCACTGTGTATATCACACATCGATTTCCATTTCTGCTAGGCATATTTTGTGTGTAGTAACAAATTGCACTGTATATATCATACATTGATTTCTGTTTCTGCTAGGCATATTTCATGTGTAGTAACAGCTTGCACTGTGTATATCATACATTGATTTCTGTTTCTGCTAGGCATATTTCATGTGTAGTAACAAATTTCACTGTGTATATCATACACTGATTTCTATTTCTGCTAGGCACATTTCATGTGTAGTAAGAGACTGAACTGTGTATATCACCCATCAATTTCTGTTTCTGCTTGGCAAATTTCAGTTGTAGTAACATATTGCACTGGGTATATCACACATCAATTTCTATTTCTGCTAGGCATATTTCGTGTGTAGTAACATATTGCACTGTGTATATCATACATTGATTTCTGTTTCTGCTAGGCATATTTCATGTGCAGTAACAGCATGCACTGTGTATATCATACATTGATTTCTGTTTCTGATAGGCATATTTCATGTGTAGTAACATATTGCACTGTGTATATCATACACTGATTTCTGTTTCTGCTAGGCATATTTCATGTGTAGTAACATATAGCTCTGTGTATATCACACATTGATTTCTGTTTCTGCTAGGCATATTTCATGCGTAGTAACAGATTGCACTGTGTATATCATACACTGATTTCTGTTACTGCTAGGCATATTTCATATGTAGTAACCAATTGCATTGTGTATATCATACACTGATTTTTGTTTCTGCTAGGCATATTTCGTGTGTAGTAACACATTGCACTTTGTATATCATACACTGATTTCAGTTTCTGCTAGGCATATTTCATGTGTATTAACAGATTGCACTCTGTATATCATACACTGATTTCTGTTTCTGCTAGTCATATTTCCTGTGTTGTAAGAGATTGCACTGTGTATGTCATACGTTGATTTCAGTTTCTGCTAGATATATTTCATGTGTAGTAACATATTGCAGTGTGTATATCATACACTGATTTCTGTCTCTGCTATCATATTTCATGTGTAGTAACAGATTGCTCTGTGTATATCATACATTGATTTCTGTTTTTGCTAGGCATATTTCATGTGTAGTAACAGCTGGCACTTTGAATATCATACCTTGATTTATGTGTCTGCTAGGCAGATTTCATGTGTAGTAACAGATTTCCACTGTGTATATCATACATTGATTTCTGTTTCTGATAGGCATATTTCATGTGTAGTAACAGGTTGCACTGAGTATACTATACACTGATTTCTGTTTCTGCTAGGCATATTTCATGTGTAGTAACATATTGCACTGTGTATATCATACACTGATGTCTGGTCCTGCTAGGCATATTTCATGTGTAGCAACAGATTCTACTTTGTATATTATACACTGATTTCTGCTTTTGTCTAGGCATATTTCATGTGTAGTAACAGATTGCACTGTGTATATCATACACTGATTTCTTTTTCTGCTAGGCATATTTCATGTGTAGTAAAATATTGCACTGTGTATATCATACATTGATTTCTGTATCTGCTAAGCATATTTCATATGTAGTAACATATTGCACTGTGTATATTATACACTGATTTCTGTTTCTGCTAGGCATATTTCATGTGTAGTAACAAATTGCACTGTGTATATCAGACATTGATTTCTGTTTCTGCTAGGCATATTTCATGTGTAGTAACAGACTGCACTGTGTATATCTCCCATCATTTTCTGTTTCTACTAGGCAAATTTCAGTTGTAGTATCAGATTGCACTGTGTATATCACACATCAGTTTCTACTTCTGCTAGGCATATTTCATGTGTAGTAACAAATTGCACTGTGTTAATCATACATTGATTTCTGTTTCTGCTAGGCATATTTCATGTGTAGTAACAGCTTGCACTGTGTATATCATACATTGATTTCTGTTTCTGCTAGGCATATTTCATTTGTAGTAACCGATTTCACTGTGTATATCATACACTGATTTCTTTTTCTGCTAGGCACATTTCCTGTGTAGTAACAGATTGCACTGTGTATATCATACATTGATTTCTGTTTCTGCTAGGCATATTTCATGTGTAGTAACAGATTGCACTGTGTATATCATACATTGATTTCTGTTTTTGCTAGGCATATTTCATGTGTAGTAACATATTGCACTGTGTATTTTATACACTGATTTCTGTTTCTGCTAAGCATATTTCATGTGTAGTAACAGATTGCACTGTGTATATCATAAATTGATTCCTGTTTCTGCTAGGCATATTTCATGTGTAGTAACAGATTGCCTGTGTATATCATACACTGATTTCTGTTTCTGCCTGATACTACTTGTTTTTTTCTTTAATTTTGGGCCACTGTTTATGCAGTTCTGCACGTAGCACAAGTGGCTTCAGCTATGCTTAGCTGGTTTGTGCACACTTTGTCTGTGCACAAACTGCATAATTGGACCACCACATAGCAGACAGGACCCAGGCATCTAAAAATAGACACAGAATGCATTCTATTAATGTAAGTATGCATGCCAAAAACCCACTAAGTGCCACTGTGCTGCATTTAACAGCGTGAACCTTAGGATGAATACTGATCTAGGAGATGGTCATATAACTTTTCCGGTAATGCAGATGTTATGTGTCAGGCTGAAGTCCACATGGTCCATGGTTCAAATACAAGGATTGCAGCCTGTGTTTTACTAATGTGACTTTGGATTAGATAACAATGAAATTAAACATAGACATGTTTTTTTTCATTCTCTTCTGGCAAGTGGTGTGAGTGTAGGACTACCAAACATAAGGTCCAGGGTTCTAATACAACATTTGTCATTGGCTCTTAGTCTCCCCATTTTGTCAGTTTTTTGTCTAGATGTCATGCACTAAAAAGCTGAGAGGTATGAGCAGAATAGAGTCATTTGTTGTATACATGTGCATTGTATGTCATGTATGACATTAATAGTAATTTTCTCATTTTTTTCTTTACTTTTTCTTCCTTTTTTAAAATTTTTGGATTGTTTTTACTTAAATTTTATTTTGTTATGGATAATTTTGTATATCTTTGTTACCTATTTTACTATTTGTTATTATTTTTCATTATATTTGTATTTCTTTTTATAATTATTTATATTTATTTTACTTTGCTATACTATATATTTTTTTAAATTTTTTTTAATTTTTCCATTTATGTATTATTTTATTATTGTATTTTAGTGTTTTATTTTATTACTGCAGCAGAGCAGAGTAGGCTGGTTCCCCATGATCCGGCTACACTCAGTCCACTGGCTTCAGCACCAAGGCCCAGCACTTCTGGGCTGCAGCCTCACAGCACCGCCCCTGCTGCCCCTCCCCTACCTGGACCCTCAGGTAGCTCTGCCTCAGAGGATAGGCCTGTGGTTCACTCTGGGAGCAGAGGCAGGGGGTGATTTTTGTCACCTGAGCTGAACTGCCAGGTATGGTGAGTGAGTAATTGGTGCATGCCTACACTGAGTAGAGACACTGCTCTCTATCATTGTCCTGAATAACAGAAGGAAATGCTGTTATCAGACACTGCATCCATCGGAGCAGTAAGATGATAGTGATGACAGTCCCATGGGTGAGGACTCAATTCACTGTCACCAAACTTGAGGTCCAAGTTGGCGAGCTCCCCATCCTCATCCCAACCATAGTGTTCACCCCCCTCTTGTGGCTTTCACCAATCCTGTCTCTTATCTTGTATGTCTTGTCTGTCAGCAAATGCTACCTCGTCTTCCCAACTTGCCTGCTCCAGATTTGGCTGTGTCCCTTCTCCAACATTGCACTCTCTCCTTAAAAAAGGGCACCTCTCCCCAAAAAAAAAAGATTGTCCCATACATAGCTCTCCATTTCTCACATGTGTCTACTTGCCACAGTTAATTTGGTTTAACTGGCTTCATAACACAATTATGTTGTTGTCACCCCTTTCTCTGGAGGTGGCAGTCCAAATTCAGCTAAGATTCTGTACATGTGCTACTCGGTTGTTATGGTTGAAGAAATTGATAGCTATAGTTCTTTCCTACACCCTTCCTACACATTCTTGCCTTCCTTTCACTTTGTTTTCCCCCAAGCTTGCTCCCCTTTTACCACTTTCCTGTCTCCCCATTTCTTTTCTTTAAAGAATCTTTTCATGGTGGTATGCAATGCACAGCATTGCTTAGCAATGGTAAAATGGAATACTATTCATTATATAAATGTTTATTTGATAGCACTACCATGTAGTACCAAATATGTCATTACTACTCCATTGAGTGCATAAACAGCTGATGACACAGATTCATAAGTATCACAATATTATAATCTTGATGTATACATAAAAGTATTTGAAAATGGTAGATACACCATTATTTGAACCCATTACCATCTGAATCAAAACACGATACTATCAATGCATTTAGCATATAGTGCTATAGAGTTACTTGAGTAGCAGGTGTGTTTTACACATTGATTAGATAATTGCACACAAAACTGCTGTTGCTTACACCTACTACTTAAGTAAATCTTTGGCTGCAGGTAGTAATTGACTTCAGGTAGTGTTAGTTACCTTTCTTGGAGCACATATAACTGTTTGGAATGCAGGTGTATACATTTCAGTATTATTCTCATTCCTCTTCAGATCTCTCAACTGTACAGATTTTTGAGTATTGAGATTTTTGTCTTGTATTTCTGGATCATTTTTCCATAAATTGTGTTTTTCTGGAACACTGAAGTTAGAATATAATGACAGAAATTTTCTTTTCAGATAAATTCATGGCAATGCAATACCTGTTATTCTATCATCTTTCTAAGTTTGTAAGAGCAACATTTAACACTTGTCCCTTTATTTATGGACCTTCCCTCCATTATATATGGCTTTGTCCATATTTATTGCTCTAACAGGTTGACAGGTGTGTTCATATTATTGAATGAATATTTTATTAGCCTTGCTGAGTGATGTTGTGTGATGCATAGCATTATGCAAACACGCTTTATTGAGAATATGTAACAATTAGTATTGATTGTATAAAATACATCTGCTAATTAACTTACTCTGTGGCTGGACGGGTTAATGCATTGGTGATGAAGACAGATGGTAGTGGGTTAAAAATGGGGTGTTTATTATACTTTTACATACATTGATACTACTGCCACTTACCACTGCTTAGGCATTCTTTAAAGAAAAGAAATGGAGGAGATAGGAAAGTGAAATGGGAAGCAAGCAGGGGGAAAAACAAAGTGAAAGGAAGGCAGGAATGTGCAAGAAGGTTGTAGGTAAGAACCATAGCTATCCATTTCTTCAACAGCAACAGCTGAGCACATGTACAGAATCTTAGCTGAATTTGGACTGTCACCTCCAGAGACAGGGGTGACAAACAACATAACTGTGTTGTGAAGCCAGTTGGACCAAATTAACTGTTTCAAGTAGACGCACTTGTGTGAAATGGAGTGCTGTGTATGGGATGATTTTTTTACAGGTGCCCTTTTTATGGAGAGAGAGAGGAATGTTGTGGAAGGCACACAGGCATGTCTGGTGCAGGCAAGTTGGCAAGGTGAGGAAGCATTTGCTGACAGACAAGACATACAAAGCAAAAGACAGGGCTGGTGAAGGACACAAGAGGGAGGGGTGAACACCATGGTTGGGGTGAGGGTGGTGAGATCAAGATCCCATGGATATCAGGTACAGTAACTGTGTGACTCCAGTCCTCATCCAGTGGACTGTTATCACTGTTCCATCACTGCACCACTGGCTGCAGTGGCCGACGTCTTTGCCTACTGCCAGTTTGCCATACCAGGATGGAAAGTAGGCTCTCCATCTGGCATAGATGTGTGCCCACTGCCTGAAGCACAAGCTTATGCACCATACCTGGCAACTCCACTCGGGTGATGAATGCACCCCCTCTACCTCTCCTCCCAGAGGAGACCACAGGCCTGGCCTCTGATGCAGAACTATCTGAAGGTCCAGATAGGACAGGGACAGCAGGAGGAGTGCTGCCAGGCTGCAGCCCAGAAGTGGTGGGCCTTGGTACTTCAGCTGTTGGGGCACGTATAGGTGGATCATGGGGAACCAGCCTACCTTGCTGTGCTGTAGTAATAGCATAAATAAAATTAAAATATAGTAATGAAATTAAACATAACCCCAAAAATGGAAATAATTAAATTAAAAAAAGAATAATAAAATAAATTATTATAGTAATATAAATAATATAATTACAAACACAACAATAAATAATAAATAAAAAAGTACTTAACAGCAAAGCAATAAAAAGTTATGCATAATAAATACAATATGAAAATAATAAAAAATAAGAAATCCATAAAAAAAAACAAATGAAGAGAAGGGGTGGGGTGAGAGAAAAAAGGAGATGGTTAGTAACTTCACAGAAAATATACAACACTTTCTGCAATTACTTTACTGCATTCAGTTACATTCTATTTTTAGCACTACCCACTGCCAAGAAATGTCTTTATTACTTTGAATACTACCCTGTTCCTAACATACACACTATAGTACAGATCAGATCACATCCAGTAATCATTCATGGGTCCATATATTGCACACATACATGTTCCATGTACACTGATTACACTTGACAGCAGGCCATTCAAGCCATAGGTACAGAGGTCTGAACTTTAAATGTTATAATGATGAAAATGTAACAGCATTGTATCTTTATTGATGAAAACCTAAAACAGCATTGTAAACAACTGACTTTTATATTTGGGAAATGTGGTATTTAAACCCACAGCCAGTGAATACTGTAATACTGCACTTTTATTTTGGAATACAGCATAATGCAAGCACTCATCTTTTTACACTTTATAGATTCATGCTCACTGTTATCTGAAAATGTGCAGCTGTTGCTTTGTGGTGCAGACCATACCTGGCAACCTGTTAGAACAAGATATTTGGACAGATCCTAAAATAATGGGATTACAATGACCCATAAATAGGGACATATTTTAAATATTGCTCTTACGTACATGGAAAGTTGCATAGGATTCATGTTAACATACATTTTGACACTCATTATTTAGTGACTTCATTTTCAGTTATTTGCCAAAAAAACATAAATCTTATGAGGAACAGACCAAAACAGTGAGTCAGAAATTTGGATATTCAGCAAAAATATGGAGAGTTGAGAGCTATGCTACAGACTAATGCATGCATACTTGCTTTTACAGTTCAGATATGCATGTTAAATTTTATACCACTGTATGATTATACAGCTAATCTGTCTTTAACTGTTAAGGCTGCAATAATAGTACTTTATATAATTATGCTTACATACCACATGCTTCTGTCATCCTGGCCAGCTGCATTGTGTGGGACCTCACATTCGAGGCCCTGTCTTCTGCAGCTGTGGAAAGAGAAAAAAAAGAAAAAAGCATTATGAATACCAGTTTTTACTGTATTCAGCTTTAATATTTACAATTTCTCAATGCAATTAAAACATAGACATCTGTGGGGTGATCCCTGCCTGAAACTCCCTGACCCAACAATCAAGGGTATCTGGTTTCCTCCTTTGGAGATCATCATAATGGTGATGGCTTTGTTCTCCAGTGCATGGGATACCTGTAGCACTGGACAGAGCCCTAGCTAAACTAGACAAGGCTTCAGACTTGTACTGAGAGCCTGTATAGTTTCTCTGCTGGAGGCGGGGGCCATGGTCCTTAACTAAGAGCCCAACAAAGACCTTGGCTCCTGAACACCCCAGCATTGCGCCCAAAAGTGCACACCCTCTCCATTGACACCAACCATGTCTACACAAGATCAAACTCAATGTCTAATGTGCATTTATCACCAGATCCACTTGAAATAACATGTTTTCTCACCAACTGCACTTACTGAGAGTGCACAGTCTCTGCATTTTGATAGATTTGAAAAAGATGCACTCTGCTTACTATCGCGCAAACAGATGCACTTGGTTTACTGTGATTGTGTGATGGTAAGCAGAATGCGGCTTTTTCATATGTATTAAACAGTATTCAGTGTGTACCCTCAAGCAATGTAATTCCAAGGTTATATCATATCCAGCAACTTCTGTTATTCAACTGGGGGAGCAGAACTATACATTCATCAACATTTTGTCATATCAGCAAAACTATGACAGGTATTGTAAGTGAAAGTAAATATAATTTGACATGGAACAAGTGTAAAATGTATATGGAACACATGGTATTCAAACCCAGGACCATGTGTATAGCAGTCTTAAACTTGCAGCTCTTGCCTCAAGACTGTTGAGGGAACACTTGTCTATGTATCACTGCATTTGTATATGCTGTAATGTCACAACAGTATAAGAAACGTGTGTATACCCTGTACTAGAACCCAAGACCATCTGCAATCCAGTCTGACACTTAACACCTATTAACACAGGATTAGTTACATTTGGTCCCCTATATTGCTATTCATTGTTAACTTCACGGTACTAGCATAATGCAGCCTCACTTACAGAGTTTGCGTGATGCCCACCGCTGAGCAGCACTATCAACTGATTGCATTCAGTTTCCATTTTTGGATGTCTGAGTCATGCCTGATACATGGGTGGTCCTGTTACACAAACGAAGTAAGCATAGCCAATACCATTTGCATCAAGTGGAGCATCGCACAAACTTGGGTGGGGGGGACATTAAATAATTACACATACAATATTAATTAAGAATAATCCTAATATATATATATATATATATATATATATATATATATATATATATATATATATATAAAACAATGGAGAAGAAATTGCCCTGCAATTAACCTGTTGCAGGCAGCAAATCTACACAGAAATGCATAGGTCTCAACCTGTTAGAGTAGGACATCTGGACAAAGCCATAAATAATGGGGGGGGGTGGACAAAGGCACAAATATAGGGACAATTTTTTTACATATTGTTCTTACAAACTTAGACAGTAGATAGAATAACAAATTTTGCATTAGCATGAATTGTATGAGGCATATGAAATCTGACTCTCAAATATATGTTATTATTTTCTGAATTCAGTCCGCTAAGATTTAGAAATGATTTGACAGAAAACACAAATTTTACGAGTAATAGGCCACAAATATGAGGCAAACATCTGGACATTCTGCAAAAATCTCTACAGTTGAGAAGTATGTGGAAGTGTTATCCACATTCACAGAGAGGTTTGGAGACCAGATGCACTGGTCTGCACCACAAAGCCTTGTTTAAGCTTGCAGAACTTCATTAATATTCATTGTGTGCCACCACCACATGCACTACTTCGTGTACACGGATATATGTGTAGAGCCTACACAAAGTTTACTGAATCCTGGGGACTATCTAATTATACCTAGCATTTTCAGGTTTATTAATATCTCCCCCAAACAGTTCAAATTAACCTGATCTAACACACACACACACACACACACACACACACACACACACACACACACACACACACACACTAAAAACAGCAAACAAGAATTGCACTAATTTCTAAAAGCAAATTGCCTTATAATGGAGCATCATAAACTTTTAAATCAGAAACTAAAACCGAGTTTTTACACATTGATATGCATGTAAAGACAGAGAGAGACAGACAGACACACATGCACACAAACTGACACACACATATCATAGAGAAAAATATCAGAAAGCAGAACACAAGAATTCCATAAATTACTAATATGGCTTTCTCTATACCAGAATGTCATAAACATTTAGATAAGAAATTCAAATTCAGATTTTATACTTCAGCATGCATGTAAACACAGACACTGACAGACACAGACACATGCCAGATGCAAACAGACAGACACCCATATACACACTTACACACACACACACACACACACACACACACACACACACACACACACACACACACACACACACACACACACACACACACACACACACACACACACACACACACACACACACACACACACACACACACACACACACTCACACACTCATGTAAACACAGGCAGATTCTGACAGGCACATACACATAAACACGGAGAAACATAGCATATCATATACCAACAAACAAGAATTCCACAAACTACCAAAAGCAACTTCTTCTAAGCTGAAACATTATAAACTTTTACATCAGAAACTAAAACTCAGTTTTTAAACATCAGCCTGCATGTAAATGAGTGCACACATACACACACACACACACACGCACAATCTAATTATATTCAGCATATTCAGCTTTAATAATAAAATCTCCTTCCCAACATTTCAAATGAATCTGTTCAAACATGAATACACACACACACACACACCTAGAGAAACATATCAGAGATCAGTGAACAAGAACTAAACAATTTACTGTAAGCAACTTCCTCTATATTAAAACATCGTAAACTAAAACTCAAGTTTTTACACACTGACATGCATCGTAGACAGACAGACAGACAGGCTACCCTACACATTCTTGAGGTGAAATGGCATAAGCGTCAGCAGATTGCAGAAAAAATGAGGACTGGTGAAACAGCGAACACCATCTCCTATAAGACATCATTTCTGGTGCGATTTCTAGTTGTACATTGGCAATCATTCACATCTTTAGGGATATTTCTCTCTTCTTTGAGTTGTAAGGACCATGGAATTAGTATATGTGTGTGTGTGTGTGTGTGTGTGTGTGTGTGTGTGTGTGTGTGTGTGTGTGTGTGTGTGTGTGTGTGTATATATATATATATATATATATATATATATATATATATAAATATATAATATATATATATATATATATATATATATATATATATATATATATATAAAGTTCATGGTTAAGGGGCTTGCCCCCTGCAAAAAAATGAATAAAATTATTTTTTTTCACCCTTTTGACTTTTGGACATTTTTTCATCCTTTGGGAATGTTGACTCTCAGGAAGTTGGCATTTCATAGTAGAACCAGACAGTCGTACAAACACATGCACAAACTCACATGCACATACATGGATTCACTTTAGAATATTAAAGTACCATAATCTCAAAATTCAAAATATTGAAACCAAAATCCCGAAACAGCAATATACCGATACCTGAAAACATTGATTGCCATAACATCGAAAAAACATAGCAAACCAACAGTTACTATACTCTGTCACAACAATATACAAAAACAAATAAAAGCAAACTATATTAAACTTCTCCACACCCCCTGCTACTTAAATATATCAACTCTGAGATCACACTACACAGAACAAAACAGCAAATGTACCATTCCGAGCTTCATGGCTGACTGTTTAAATTGCAAAAAAACTATCCTCAACCTTCTCTTAGAAACACTGCTTCACTGCTAAAACACTAAACATGGCTATATATCTCTCCGATACTTAACAAGAGTTTCACAGGTAACCTCAGTCATGTTCCCTTCTTATTTACTATACTACAACATAATATATCTTAACACCAAAGCAGCCAATTTGCACATCATAACAGTGTTTACACAGCCGATTCAACATTCTAACGTTCAACATCGTGAACTTTCAGCATAATGCACTTTCAGGATTTTAGTCTCGATATTTTGAATTTCGAGATTATGCTATTTCAATATTCTAAAGTGAATCCACATACACATATACACATAGAGAAACATATCAGAAAGCAGCAAACAAGAATTCCATAAACTACTAAAACTACTTCCTCCCTATTGGAATGTCATAAACTTCTGCATCAGAAACTAAAATGTAGACTTTACACATCAGACAGACACACACACACACACACACACACACACACACACACACACACACACACACACACACACACACACACACACACACACACACACACACATATATAAACTAACTATGTCCTTCTTTGAGTTGGTGTGACCGTGGGTTTGGTATACGTAAGTTCAGGTGGGGGACTAATGTATTATTATTAAGCTCCAAAACAACAAAATACAGCTTTCCCTGTACAGTACCATCACAAAAATAAGTCTTTAAATCAGAAATTAAATTTGGTAAGATTTCAGTAAAAAGAACAGACACCAGCTCTCAGCATCATTCAGTTGCACTTCTTTTCATTTACAGAGGCCTAGTGAAACTGGCATCAGTAAATTCACATCCAGCATAGCGCTGTGACTGACAAAAAAATATCACTGAATGAAGAACCCTGTTTTGCAAAATCTGATAGAAAGCTGCCCTTGAGCTTTCGATTAAGGTGCCAAGTCACCCCTTGACATGAGTAATGGTAGTTGTACCGTATTCTGCTGCTAAGTAGGTTGGCATTTACTACATATTGACTTGAGGAATTTGGCATTTTATTTATTACCCAGGTGTTTGGCTGCAGGATAAAATAAATGTCTCTTGTGCTTTATTTTTGATTGTTTTCTATCCCAGTGCTTAGTCTTTCTGCAAATGAAAATGAGCGATAAGTCGGGGAAGGATGTTACATAAAAGCCAGGACTGAACAGTGCTGAAATATAAAAAATGAGTTTAATATGATTCAGATTTATGATAAAAAAATGCCAGATGGCTCTAGAATGTCTGTTTTCTACTGCCTTCCTTTCAGTGTTCCCTTTAAGCACTATATCAATAAGTAAAACAAAATCCCTCAAGAACTATTGTGTTCTTTTCTGCTGTAGGAACAGCTAAGCCTTGAAAATCCATATGGAGAAACAAAAAAAAAATGCTTCAATATATAATTATTTATTTAGTTAGTTATTTTGTTTTTGCTGCTGTAATGCCAAATACATTTCTACTACTTACTAATAAGATATATTTTAATATGCATAGCATGATAATTGTATGCATACATATAATATAGCACTCCAAGCCAAATACTTCAGCAAAACAAATCAAGCAATTATAAAAAAATGTTTCTCCTGAAAGTTAATAAACTAGATGGGGAATTGGTCTGAAATCCAGCAAAACAAAGCATGTATTTCACATTTCGCAAATGCTTATGAAGATAAATTATTGCATCTGATGCAATTACTCTTAAACTCAGCAATCTTCTACCCACAAAAACAACACACTTGGGTCATAATTTCCCTATTAGTCATTTCTGCTTTTGTCCATATGCCATGGTTATTTGTAATTTCTTCTTTTGTATAATGTATGGGTTTAAGGAATTTGTTTAAATCCAAACACAAGTAAAGGTTCAAACGGGTAAGTTTAGAAGAATACCAAAAAGAAAATATTCAGAACTACAAGGATAAGCACAACCTTTATTAAAACATAAGTAAAAGAAATAAAATAATAAAATACAAGCTTTTTGCATGTACCCCAGGCTTGACCAAATATTACAAAACAGCACATACAGAGAATACATCATAAAAGTTAACTAAAAGCAGCTGATGTCAATAAGTGTTTTAAAGATGTCTTCCTCCAAACTGGTTTTAAGCTATATGACTTATTGTAGAAAGCAGCAGAGGCAGGGTTAGACAAAACTATGCACTTACAGTCATCATATTTAGTTTTATTGAAAATATCTCCTCCCATATAGTTCAAAAATGAAGATGTTCTAACACAAAAGTATACAAGAGTTTTGTATCAGTACTAACATGATATTATCCAGTGCATTATCCATATTATTTTTTATATCATTTACATGTTTAGCACCTGTTTTCAGTCTATTTGTTTATATACTAAAAATTGTGGACATTCATGTTATCACAATCAATGTTAGGCTGTATCTTAAACCGTCTTCCTGTCATGGGGGTTCAAATATCCATGTAGTATATACTTACATAAATAAATCATTTTTTGCAAGGAAAGGTATTGACAATCTAGCTGTGGTATATGCCTTGTGATGTTAATTAGATATAACAAAATTGTTATTTCAAAATGTTCTTATTCTAAAATGTAAATTTTAGAGTATCGCCAACAATAGTAGGCAAACTAAAGTTAGAATGGATGTATTCTTCTTGAATAGATCACATGCAGCCTCTGTATTACAACTATATGTAAGAGGGGATTACTGTAAAGATTCAGAAACTGTTTGATGTTATACCACCTCACTGTATTAGTAACGTTTCATGGCATTCACTGTTTATTCAGTTGCAGTATTAGCAGGTGATGTCACTTCAAATTGTAAGTATCCACAATGGATAAAATTAACAGATTTAGTTAGCTGACATTTCTGCACTAAATAATGTCTCATTAGTACTCAAATTGGACACTCTACACATCTGTCCTTTAATAACATCCCTTTACATATATCCAGGGTGCATACTGCTTCAGTACAAATATGTTATTTTGTGAACTCCATTTTCATAATTTATCCTAAAAATATTTAGTGTTTTTGATTATACTTTTAGTAATGTAAAAAATGTGCCTCAGTTTCAGTTCAAGAAATATGAAAGTAGTATCTGTGATCCAACCAGGAGCAAAGAATATATCTCATTGGTGAGTCTGATAAGTTCTTATGTACCTTGGGCTATCCATATATAACAGAAACAATGATCTCTGTAAGACTAAAATAGTCTAAAACATCAAGCTCATTTCATACACAGATTAAATAATGTAGCCTTAACATTTGGGAAAAACATCTTTACCTCTAACCATGTGACTATTTTGAGGCCATGGGTTCATGGAGCACGTTAAACATATAATTCATGTATTTTTTAAGAGTTAGCACACCTACCTTACTACCTTTGTTTGCTCTCTTAATAGAAATATTACTTCTTAGTTAATTCAAAGAATCAGTCTGTTTTGGTGCTAAATTATTAAAAGAAATATATAGAGCCAACTATTAAAATTCATAATTTCCTTTTCATATATATAGGAAAGCAGCTACTGGTGTGTGTGGGGATGTAACTGCATGACATAAATGTCTTAGGCTTCTTAAAGCTTTTTGCTATTGTCTTCTTTGAATTTCACTTACAAATCTGCCTATAGCATCAAATGAATTTTTGAGTTTAACAATACTAACAATACCAACAATGGAAGAATGACTGAGTTGAAGGACCAAATACAGTTGTGCATAATTATCCTAAAGTAAAAATCTGTGCAGGTAATTTCAGTTGTGATGCTAGTGGTGTCTACATTGCCCTGTAGTCTCACTGTCTGGGATTTTATGTCAGGGAAACTGAGTGCAGACTGAACAAATGCTTATATGAGCATCTTAGAAAGATCAGGAAGGGTGACAATAAGGGACAGCTCATGCTATAGGACTGCAGGACTGCAGCTCCCCCCAACTGTGGAAAAGGAAAAAAAAAACAAATCCGTGAGTCTTGGAACATTTCTGAACTTCTGCGCATGCATACTTCTCTATTGCAGAACTCAGGGGGGATCCAGACTGCCAGAACAGCAGTACTACGGAGTAGGAAGAAGGCATATCGGTACTCTGATGCCCAGAATTCTAGTGGTGATTACCGTATAGCATGGAAAGGATCCGGACTGCAACATCCACAGGCTGGAGCCTGCTCTCTCAGGGAAGGAGGACATGCTTACACAAGACTACCGGACCTGAAGCTACTGGGGGAAGAACATGCTATTGAAGCTGCTGCAGCTGTTTACCAGACTTGAAGCTTGCTGCTAATGGGGGAAGGTATTATTGGGTGCTGCAGACAAGGGAGACCAGGTACTTTTGAAGCTGTGTGTGTGTGTGTGTGTGTGTGTGTGTGTGTGTGTGTGTGTGTGTGTGTGTGTGTGTGTGTGTGTGTAACATGCCCCAGTCGATATATACTGGTGGCTAAAGAAAACTCAGATTGTGGTGGCTCAGGCTTGAACCCTGTACCTTGGGTGCAGGTAGCAAGAGCCTGAATTCCCTACCCACCAGCATCTGTGAAAACTTTGCAGATTTTTGCCTCATATTTTTGTTCTTTTCCTCAAAATCTGTGGATTTTTAATTCAGTACATAATTGATGGTGTAGTGGTAGCATTGTTGCCTCACAACCAGAGATTCTCTTGTTTGATTCTTGGCTGGGGTGCCTTCTGTGTGGAGTCTGCATGTCCTTCATGGGTTTGCTCTAGTGTTCTCCCGTGTTACAAAGGCATGTGTCTGGAGTGTTTCTCCCTGGGCCTCTGCTGAAAATTGGTTTTTGTTCTAAGTCAAACTTTCCTAGTTAACAAATGCTAAATAAATAAAAATGACAGGTATTTGAATTTCAGACTTCATATTCTTCAGAAAGTACATGGCAACACAAAACCTTTTATTCTAGCAATTTTCTAAGTTTATAAGATGAATATTTGAATTTGTCGCTATTTTTGGGACTGTATTCCCCCATTATTGGCTTCGTCCAGGTTTTTTGTGCTAAGGTTGAGAGCTATGGTGAGAACTGAATTCACTGAATATGTTTGGGGGCTGTATTCCCCCATTACTGGCTTTGTCCAGGTGTTTTGTGCTAAGAGATTGACAGCTATGGTGATAATTTAATTCACTAAATTGTAGCCATTTAAGTTTTAGTCTTTGTCGCTTTTGAAAAACATCTCATTTGACATAGTGGTATGTTACTCTGACTGTTTTGCACAGGGTCCTGGGTTCAAGACTTGGCAGTGAAATGTATGGTAGTAACACATAAAATACACTGAACGGAAAAAATAATAGCTGGCAACTAACGAAAAATTCAAATAAAACTGTTTAATTGTGAGCGCTTTCGGCTAGGAAATACCTATCTTTCATCAGACAAAACAGTTACAATAAGCAAGCAGGTTCATTTTATACTTACTTAGGCATTATTAATTAAACAGCCCAATTAAAGATATTTAAAGCCACATATCATCAGTAGGCAATAGTAAACAACCGAGCACAGCAAGATGTTATTCCAATAAAAACTCATAATCAAGAATACCTTGTTCCAGTAAAAGCATTAAAATATATAACGTTATATTTGTTTGTTGTTTAATGTTATTTATGTATATATATAAAGACTTCCGTATTTGGATCTAAATATACTTGTATTTAAAACAACCTTTCTAAATGCCTAACATTAAGTTGTACAACCAGCCCCATACTTGATCATATCAAGACACCATAGGCATAAAAATCAAACAATATTCCCTAACATAAAATTTACCCTATGAATGTTAATGTTCCTGATGGAAACTTAATATAAGTAAAGCTAGAAAAGTGACATTAATGTCTCTTAGATGTAATACAACTTTAACCTGTTTTTTACGGACTAATTTTAACATACTATAATTATACTAATTTTATCAGTTTTTCGTTTGTGGAGTTGAGTTTTGTATGGTAGTAACACAACATTTTATTCTAGCAACTTTCCATGATTATACAGCAATGTTTAAAATATGTCCCTGGTTTTTGGACTTTTGTTTCCCCCAACACATTTTGGCTTTTTCCAGATTTCTTGTGCTGTAAATTTGAGAGATACAGCTGAGTGTCTAGTAGATTTTAAAAGGAGCTGAGAGCTGCAGGGGAAGAGAAGTTTAGTGCTGCTTATGCCAAGTCTGCTTGCAATGTTAATAGCACAACAGGTAGTGTACCTGCTTTTGATGCAGAAGGCTGTGGGTTCTACTCCTACAAAATGTAGATGCATTGCTGATACTGTGTTGTAAAGGGGTGGATGCTGCAGTCCTTTTTGGCAAAGATACCTAGTAACTATGAAGCTATCAGTTTGCCATCCATTCCTTATTGCAATATTACTAGCTTATCATTTTTAATGTAACATAGGCAATTTATTCCTCAAGGGCAACAGGCACTTTATTCGTAGATGAAACAATGAAATATAAAGTTGTTTGCTAGCAGCAGCCTCTTCATTAGTTTCAGATCTCTTTAATGTTGAATTATTTAGATGACATTTACTTCTTCAGAGATTATGTATATTTACTGATACTGGTGGATTGTTGAAATTTGAGTAGACTTTTATGATGGAAATGTTCTAAATTGGACAGTTTTGTCATTATTGGTGCATACATTTTGTTTCATTGTTTACTGGAAAGATGTTCAAAACAATACATTTAAAATGCCTTCTAACAACTGTACTGTATTATACAAGGAATATTATTTAATACAATGAGGAAGGTGTATCAAAGAACACATGTATGTTTTGTGTGCAAGGGGCCTATGATTTGAAAAAAAGCCCAAAGTTAATCTTTATCTGCCAGTGGCAAAATGTATTTTCTTTGAATGTGGGTTTCAATGCTGTTTCAATGAATGTGAGTTTCAAGGGCAGAGAAGTTAAAATGCTTCATTGTGAAACTGCATTGCTTTCTTTAGCAGTTCTATTAGTGTTTGTGTTGTAAAATGCAAAATTAAACTTTCAAATTAAATCCAAATCATCACAAGCAGTATGGGTATTACAGTGTTTATGGTGAATGGGATGAAATAGCCAAGTAATGGGACATTGGAATAGCTGCATGGGGGAGGCCCATTCGACCATGATTTTGTGAGGGGGGGAAGGATGGCAAACTCAAAGACAGCCCCAGCTGAACTATACCTCTCAAACTGCCCAGCTTTTTTGTAGAATGAATAGATTTTTGCTTTTTATTTTTGGTCTGTTTCTCATAAAATTTGTGGTTTTCTGTCAAATCATTTAGCAATGAAGTCACTAAATAATGGCAGATGTTGAGTTTCAGACTTCATAACCATCAGAAAAATGCATGCCAAAGCAAGATCTGTTATTCTATCAACTAAGTTTATACAAGAGAATTTTTTTGTACTGTTTGTATTTTCCCGCAATATATTTGACCTTGTCCAAATTTTCTACATTAAGAGATTGAGAGGTACATGCAAATAAATCACTTTATAGAATAAGGAAAATCCAAACCTCTCAACTGTCCCCAATTTTGGCTCAAAGTTTTGCTCTTTCCCTAATAATCTCTCCGCAAAATAGCAATTTTGGAAACAAACGTGGAGGGTTTACAATTATAAATAACTGTAGTTATCAGAGTTAGATTACTTTTATTTCAGAAATGCATGTCGATTCTCTTATTTTGTCAGCTGTTCAAGTTACCAGTATTAATATTAAAAAAGTGTCCCTTTGACAGGTTTCCAGCTGTATTGTGTGGCAATTTTATATTTTTGCATCACATTTTTGGTCCGTTTTTCATAAAATTGTGGTTTTCTGGCAAATTAGTGGCAAATCATTAAAGACTGAAATTAGAAAATAATGACAGATATTTGAGCTTCAGATTTCATACCCTTCAGAAAATTCATACTAATGCAAGATCTACTACTATTCTATTATCTTACTATGTTTATAAGAGCAATATTTAAAAGTTTGTCCTTATTTTTGGGACTTTGTCCCACTTCTATGCATGGCTTTATCTAGATATCTTGCTCTGAGGTTGAGATGTATGACAAATGTGTCAGATCCATCACCGTCAGCCAGAGACATTTCAAATTGTGACATACTTGTTGCACCTCACTCCCCCATGTAGTGACTCTCTGGATGTGTTCAAGCAAGGCAAGGAGCAGTTATGCAGTGTAAGTGTGCAGAGTATTCCCCCATCCAAGGTAGATACAAGTACGACAGTGGCTTTTCATCTGTCCTTGATTTTGCAAAATGTTCTGGTTTTCTGTCATATTTTTATATTGCTGATTTATGCTTATTATTATTCAGAAAATGCATGCTGTCGCAGTGCCTGTTGCTCTGTGTTTAAGTAGCAATGCTTTAATGACCATCAGGTAAACTTGTCTGAGTTTGTAAGATGCAAGTAAGCTTTAATAATCATACTGTTAAAGAATTACCAACTTTGAAAAAGCCTTTTTGTTGTTGCCATGCAGAGAATATTTACATAACTGGATAATGTACAAGCCTTAGATATTGAAATGCATATGACAGTATTTGTAATAAAGGACAGGATTACAGTATTTTCAGAAGCTCATCACATTTTTTGGAGACTTGCAGTCATCTTTGAAGGCTTTACCCACAAACTAAACAGAATGGCAATCTATCACGTGTGGTCCATAACCTGTGCGGTAATACTTTAAGCAATGTATCTTGAGCTTGTTTCTTGTTTGCTGTTCATTTTTTTACTTTGATCATGTTTTCCCATGAAACAAGTAGATAGTTGTTGTCAGGCAGCAGGTCTTTTTTTGGATAAGAAACATTTTTACAAGTGGGGGTATCACAGAGATTGCTACTTTCAGCAAGTTACTTGGTACTTTTATAAAGCTGAATATAAATTATAATTAGAACTGCAGTGCAAAGATAAGTGGTTTAAGTGCTGCTTGTTTTTTTTATACTTGATTTTGACTGGCATTCCAGTAATGTATTTAAAAATTATTTATTTTGTATGCCTCACAAGCTTTTTGTTTCCATCTAGATATTAAGTAAGCTGTCATGTAGCCAATGCATTGAAATATTCTTTTTCTTCTACACTTCATTTTGTCTTGATTGGACTTTCATAATGACGGTTTGGCACCCAGGGCAGTGTATTTAATTAAAGTTCCAGTTGTTGTGGTTTTGAGCATAGCTCTGCCTCTTTCTAGTTGTCCACACCCCCTTCTCATTGGCCCCACCCATTCAGCTGTCTCCTGCAGCCCCCCCTTGATTTGAAGTCACCAGCCACCACTGGTGACGATGCATTATTTAAGCATTCTCATGTGCAAAGAATTCAAAAATGTCTTGTTTTTTTACACTTAGAGAGAAGACAAATGCAGTAGGGATGGGGGCTTTGAAACTTTGCTTTTAAACAGAGAACCTCAATGGCAGATTTTACTGATTGCTGAAGTCTCCCTTATTTGAATGAGCATTTGTCTACTGGACCGATTTTAAAATCAAAGCATAATAGACTGAACAAGTAGCCTATCGTATGTCATGAATTTTTCATGTGTTTATTTAAAGGGAGGGTGCTGTTTATCTTCATTCTGATTAAGTCTTTCTACAGGAAACAAAAGTGCTTAATACATTTTGGATGTCTTTACATTACTGCGGACTGGTGTTTTTGATTTTTTTTTGTTTGTTTTTTTTTTAACATTCCTGCTGAAGATTCTTAGGTCAGTCATAACATCTAGTAAGCAACAATTTTTCAATGATTTTCAATGATTTGAAAGAAAAACTTTTGAGAGGGGGAGAGAGAGAGTGGTCTGAATCAGAAAGTATATTACCTGATAAGCTCTGAAGATAGTGTTCACCTCCCCTGTCTCTCTTTTAGAGACAATTTCCATGTCATTATTCTCTTCCCATTTCCCTTCCTTTGCTTCTTCCTCAACTTCAGTGAAGGTTTCAGTTGTGCAGAGGATATTGTCATACGGATTATATGTCTTACTGGGGCTGGTAAGGGAGTTGTTGGCATCCTTGGATTACCCTTTTGTCTTCAACAGTGTCTACCGTCTGTTGTGTACTCTGTAAATGGCAGGAGACCACCAGACTGGCTTGATTATTTGGGGGGTGAGCTTTGTGGTTCTATGTGGGATGTCAGGAATCATGCACAAGTGGCTGTCCTCATACAGTGCCTTAGTCCAGGATCCATCAGTTGAACTGTCAGCTCCTGTCTCCATGAGTGTCACAAACATTGTCACTTCTGCCTTGAGAAGCATGATGTTGGCCTTGGAGAGGTCTTTTACAGTCAACCGTACATACATTTCTTTCACATGTTCAGTTTGATTAGCCTATGGTGGGATTATTTTGGTGGAACTGCATTCCCATGTACTGTTATGATGGCTTAGTGGTTAGTTATTGATCATAGGGCATCTGTTTTAGGCCTGTGATTCTTTTAGTGAGGTATTTCTGCAGCCTTTCCCATGGAGACTTGCACCTGCTTTGCTTAGGCAGTGGCATGTGTATTGTCAGTGATGCTCATGATCAGCTGATGGGATCTGCATAGATTACAGCCCTCCTCTAGCTAATTGCATGTGGAACAGCTGTGGTAACATTCCCATAGCCAATTGCATTTAAACACACTCCAATATCTAGGAATGTCATGTTGGTGTTGGGCCTTTTCATTCACTGTGAGCAGGAACTAGATCTGTTGTTTGGCAAACAGCATCACAGATGGATTGGGGACTTACCTCTGACAACATACACTGTGGAAACAGGCCAACACACAGGAGAGGGATGTGCCTGTCCTGACTACAGGCTAAGTGCTGCTATACTGCAGTTGGGGTGATATTGGTTTAACAGGGTGTGTGTGGATATGGCTGTCCTACATGCTTTAATACTTGTCATGTCAGTGCTATGTTCATGAGGAATCCCCATCTGTAGGGTCATCTGCAGACTGGGCAGTGTGTGGTGCCTTGTGTTCCTTGTGTTACCCACAGAGCACCTATGTCTCAACTGCAGAAGGTAGTGCGCGGATTGTAGTCAGTAGATGGTGACAGCCAGGAGAGGTACTGATGTCATATCCCTCATAGGACATATGTTGCATCACACCCTACCCTATTATGACAGGAAATGTATGAGGTCATCACAGCGACATGTCAATATTGGTCCTGTGTTTGTGCCTCCAGCCACAACCCTGTCAACCTTTGCACATATCCAGAAAAAGAAGAGAATTCCACTAAAGAACGCTCAGCAGAACAAAAAACAATGTAAATATTGGAAGAGCGTTGCACCACAGGTATTAGTATTTCATCTGAGTATTCAAAACTTGCTAAACAACCAAAATGGTGAAAAGACGGCTTCAAAACAACGGCTCGGATACAGAGTGATTAAGTCACTTTAAAGCAGTTGTGCGCCTGTTTGCGCAGGAGTAAGCATTTTTAGGCAGCAGTAAGCGGGTTTCAGCCTGTTTGCATGGGGGTAAGCACTGTCTACACAGATTAAGCAATGAAGCAGCTATCTGAGTGTGAGAAACTGTAACCAGAAGTTAGAAGTGCTTAGCGTCGCGCAAACCCACTCACAACTGCTTAAAAGTGCCTTAATCACTCTGTATCCAACGGCCCTTGTTTTGCCCAGCAACAAAATAAAAGGCCTCAACAAGGCTCGGACCCATGACCCTGCACACCACAGCCAATGTGATTTACCACTAAGCCATGGCAGATATACATACATCAGATGTTATCACAAACATAGCATACAGCAAAAGAAGTCAACAGTACAGGGTATGTACATATACATGTAGATGTAATAGATATATACCTCTCCCACTATGATCTATCTATCTATATAAATATCTACATATGACATATGCAAACATCTATATATATATATATATATATATATATATATATATATATATATATATATATATATATACATCTATATATATATATATATATATATATATATATATATATATATCTGTCAATATATCTATATACAACAATATATATATATATATATATATATATATATATATATATATATATATATATATATATATATATATGTGTGCGTGTGTGTGTGTGCATGACAGAAACAAAAATAACTGAAAGTATTGAAATGTAGTGGGACTGGATCTGATCGGAAGTGTGTCATATTAACACCTACAGTATTGATATGTGATCCTACTATGTCTATCAATGTTGCACAGCAATATATTTTTATTACCTATTTCATTCGACTAAGCGCAAGGTTTGTTTCTTGGCCTCCACTATAGTATTTTCCCTGGTTCCCCCTCCCAGCACCAGCCATACATTCATCTCGTTGTTACGCAACCACATTGTTACCCTCCCCATTACCCACCCCTGCCCCTCCTTGCCCAACTACCTCTACAAGTCAGTCTGATTACAACTGGTCCATCCAAACCTGACACGCCTCAATCCATAATGTCATGGCCATTGCTCCCTGCAAACCCCAGCCCCCACGTGCACATTAACCATCCATCCACCAGGTGCTAGGGCAGACCCATCACACCTCTACACATTGACCTCTCTCCAGTGCTAGGGACCCAACATGTATGTTGTCCCGACCCAAGCATATTCAGGCTTCCCTACAGCCTACTCCATGTTACACACATACAATTTCCACCTTTGAAGATAAGAGTCAACCCAGAGAATCCATTTGTATTTGTTGATATTCACAATTGGGACAAACCTGTCTTGGTTTCATGAGTAGATGTAGTGAGTCCACAGTATTCAGCCCACTGGTAGTATCTGGCCACCAGTCTGAGAAGCAGTGATATGTTCCCACCCGTACCCAGCCGCATTTCCCAGTTCCACTTCACCGACGATCCAGCTTTGACCTTACTAGCATATCGCACGCCCCCTCTACGTGCACTCAACTGTTGTTTTCCTGTTGTCTTCCAGGTATACGAAGTGCACACAACTGCAGTTGACACGTGACTCATAACAGGTTAGGTTCCAGGTATACGTGATGGATACTTCCCCTGTATACACATGACACTACACGTTTCTCTCTGTTTTACCTTTGTAATGATAATGAAGATGCACACAGCACCTTGCAGGACAACAGGGCCGGCTTTATCATTGGACAGGAACTGTGTAGCTAATTTAAATAAACATCTCAGAATACGGTATGTAAGCAATGTTTAAATGGTTGCTTGTATTAATGACACACATCTTTCTGAATAAGTCTTGATATTAAAAAAGACAAAAGCCCTAGATAATACATGAGTAGCTGTTGTTTTCCTATTAATGCCTTTTAAATGCTTTCTTGTCCCAAAGTTTGTTCTTAGTTATACACAGATATATATCTATAGATATAATAGAGCACATAAATGCATATATGACCACAGGCACCATTAATGGGGGTGGGTGAGCTCAAGCAACATACGCCTGACACGTATCAGTATTCTACCCCCCCCCCCCCCAGCCACAGAGGTCTGTCATGGAATACAATACCAACCGGTGCACATCCATGACCAGGACCTGACACTTCATGGCCACAATATATTAACAGTAAGCTATGCCACCTATATGATATGAGGCTGGTATCGATAACATATACAGTACAGTCTGGCTACTATAGTGAATGTACAACATGGAAGCAATAAAACATTCCTAAGATACATATACACATATACACAGACACAGGTATGCAGATACATATATATGTCTAAATATATATATCTACATATATATATATATATATATATATATATATATATATATATATATACATATATATATATATATATATATATATATATATATATATATATAAATATATATATACATGTATGCAACTAGACATACACACACAGAGGTATGTCTAGGGAGATGCATTATTAGAGGGTGCACACTACAATGAACAGCCAGTATCCCTACAGTTGCAACCTCATCAGATGGACAGTGTATGAGTCACACATGGAAAAGACAATTGTTGCCTGAAACATATACCCACTGAGGAGTACAAGGATGTGACACAGCACACAGGTTTGCATACATTTTAAAGGTTTATTTCTGTAGTAATACATTTGCTTATGCCATGTCATATAGCTGTTAGACGTTGAAATACAAACAAAGAGATGAATGAAACCTTCAGACAGATCATTTATGACAGTAATCAGAAAGCATAACATACGCTGGTGTTAAGGCCAAGGCCATCAAGTAGTACAACAGGAAAGACAGACTGGGCCACAGGATAACAATCAATCAACAGTAAGTAATGCAGATATACAGGCCAGTGGCCTCTGAGTACAATACCTAGGTGGAAAAGGCCATGGTTAATGATGAGACATATTTGTTACATAACAATGCATAACTGAAATCATCACAATTGCACTGACAAACAGAACAGGCTGTATGGCAGTAATCAGTAAGGCAGCAATGTTCACAAGGTGAAATGTATGGTAAGCCAGCTTACTACTAATATGCCTCCCATATTGTAACACCATAGGTTAATGATGGTGCTCCCACCCCCATAGACTGACTTACAGGAACATATAACAATGTTACATACAATGACCTCTACACTGCAGAAAGGAACACGTGTTGTGCAGATGAAGCCCACATAAATATGGTGCATATGTTCTGTACACCATTATTCACTGACATCATACCTGATAACAAGCCAGTCAGATAACAGACTGCTGGACATGCTGTGTATAGTAATGGCTTTTATTGAGGACATGACTTGGACAGTCTGTGGATGTGTGTACAGTACTGTTGTCTGTGTACATATGGCAAGAGTCTGCAACCTTCAGTATCCCAGGAGTCATGTCTGTCCCCTCACCCACCACAGTATCCCAGGAGTCATGTCTGTCCTCTCACCCACCACAGTAAAGTCATTGGGAACCACAACAGCTAATTGACCACTAATATGAACATTACACTGCATATAAGGTTTCAAATATTGTTATACTATATATGACAGAACTAATTGTATCAGAGCAATACCTAACATCCATCCATGATTGTGTTCCTGTGTTGGCCCTGGTTAAGCTCTGTGTGTTTTGTGTGTGGGAGGTGCATTGCAGTGTCCATTAATCCTCAGAGGTACAGGAAGCCACTACAGCAGGTTATTAGAGCTGCATGTGGCTCCAGGGCTGCAGGTTGCAGACCCTTGAGTTAGGAATTTGAAGACAATCTGTGCATTGTGCATATGTACCTTGGGCAGTGCACAGACTGTTGTAGATGCAGTTGTTCTTTGTCCTGTACTATGTGATGTTACATGCTGCCCCAGTGTATGGTACCCGATTTGCTCACATGTCTGTAGGACCAGGCACATGTGTCCCATACCACAGACAGCCAATGGACCTCACTGTGCCATGACCAGTGTATGTACGGTTACTGTGTGAGTGGTACATATGAGGATGGTGTTTACCTGATGGTCATTATACTGTCATATTAAACATGTGTAATCACATACCCTCTTGTGGAATATGACTGCAGAACATCCTACTGCTGACACATGTACACCTAAAACACAACTGGATAACATTGTAGAGATTGCAATCAAGCAGTGTACCTAACAGCTGTAATGCATCATTGCCTGATGACTACACTACCTGAGAAATGTGCTTCACACCCTACCCCCTACAACATGTTACACTGTAGTACTGTGCTACACTGTTTTACAGTCACCATATGCATCAGAGCCATATCAGTCTGTCCCTGCATCGATGGTATGGATGACAGGGATGGGGTACAGGTATCATCATATGCACAGGGTGTGGTGTTGGTTTGCCAGAGACCAAGGGTGGCCCATACATTTGACACCATGTGTGTGGGTGAGAGGTGTACTCCAGGGAGCTGGCCGAGGTGATATGGTGTGCGTAGGTATGAGGTTGCCCTAGGTGTGTTTTTGAGAGGGTGTGGGTATGCATGGACACAGTTCTGCCATGTGGCTGCCCTACACATCTGTTTATGGACAGCTGCAGACCATACCTGGCAGGGTGTGCAGTTCAATGTCTCTGGCCACGGACACATGGACTGCATCTGCCAGGTGTTCCATGGGCACATCCAGCTATAGCCCTTGATGTGCTACTCTCACCTGCGGATGACATTTGTCCGCTGGTACCAGGCCTTGGCCTGCTGTGGTGTGGTGTGGACAGCACACCCCCCCGTGCTGCCGGGGGTGCTACTACCACTACAGGAGCAACTTGGTGTCCTGCCATGTCCACGTTGACTACCAGCTGATAGTGTTGCTGCCCTATGTCCAGCCAGATGACACACCACTCTCACCACATGTTCTAGCATGGACAGACCATGATCAGTGAGGGCCATTATCTCACCAGACCATCTATCCATGAACTCATAACCAACCAAAAATGGTGCTGCAATACTACGAACCAAAAAGTCCAAAATGAGAAACGGAGAATGTAAACCACTTCTGGCCAAAATTTATTCAAAAACATGCCCCACGCAAAAAATATATAGTGTCTCACAGTATACAGTATGAACTCAGTTACTCCACAGATGGCACTAGCATGTTCAGGGGCGTTGTCATTTGATGATGTGAGAGCAGCCCTCTGCAGCCTGAGGGCCTGTCTGTGGTAATGTTCTGTATGTGTCTGCATCACCATGACAGCCTAAAACATGTGTCTGGTGGTAGCATGTATGTTGCCTCTGCCAGGCGCATGATGTCCAGTTGCCCTTCCATGAGCACCCTTGGACATCTGCCTATGTGGTGCCCTGCTGGACAACCGGCTATGCCTGCTCTGACCGGACACAGCAGGCATGGTCACCATGCTATCCTGTGCACTTGCACTTGCACTCAACACCAGCTGTCCCTCCACTATGGCCACTGGTGATGGAGTGTGTATAGGCACTGAAACGGTGTGCAGGGACGTGGTGATTAAAAGGGGACTGTCAAATGCATGCACAGTGTTGTCCCCTGACAATCCAACCTGTGCCTCACCATTTATCATCATCATCGGTGTCTGTATGGTCACCAACATCAGAATGGCTGCAGGAGGGACCGTGACCCACCTTGCCACCTGTGGGGGAGAACAATAAATGCCCTTTAAAACCTGTACATCATTGCCTAACAGTACACACACACACACACACACACACACACACACACACACACACACACACACACACACACACACACACACACACACACACACCTACCTGCATTATACCTACCTGTCAATAGCTTTACAGTCAGTCCTACTTGTATGTCCATGTGTTACCCCACCCTGCATTACACTTGCTAACATGCACACATTGATAGCACTAATTAACATCACAGTCCCACGAATGGCCACACAAGTGGATGCAACACAAGCCCTGTTGCTACTTTATCTGCCTGATCTGTGTGTGGTGGATTTATATGGCCTCACTGCTGTAATTCGATTTGCACCCTTTGTATGGCCAGAAATGATGTGCATGGCCCCTATATGTGTGAGGTACTATGTTGCATCCATAATATCTCCCACTGGTCTGTCATGAGTATGTAAAGCTCAGTACATGCCTGATATGCTGCTCCGTCAGCCCATTATGTGACAACTGTAATATTTGGATACACTCCGTGGTGTTGACTAGTACTTCCACAATGCATCTGTAGAGCTGCATACATGGGTTGTTGGTGATCTCTCTGCTGACTGCAATATTAAGTGTGTACCTGGAGTCTACCTTCCCTCTGGATGCCTGTGCCATGCTACAGACCATATTATACTATTTGCCATCCTGTGAATACACACATGGGAGGTATTCCTGGTGTGTAATGTGGCAGTCCATGTCCATGTCCTGCATGGTCATAAAGGGGGATACAGCTGTCTGAACACACCACAATCACACGTGCATAACTGGCCACACACACAAACACACACATCTTACATGCATCTACCTCCCTCACATTCAACAGAGTGACCATGCATGCAACCTAAATAACCACCAAGAGGAACGCACCCACATACAGGTGAGGTTGCACATTGATCATACACACGGTCACCCTATTACCCATCCACCAACATGCAGAACATATGGTACAGAACAGCATGCAGCTCTGCTATAAGCAATCCATGCTAGCAACAGTATACATGTTTGTGATGCTTGTGCTGTGTCACTAGGTGATGCCCCTTCCCCAGGATACCACACTGCACCCATGTACACAGCATTTCAGTGCACCTGTTCTGCACCCTGCCATGTACTGTTTGCCACAACTCACAGGCGTACAGCCCATTGTGGAATGTGTAGTACTGTGTCAGTTATGTCAGCTTTACTTCTCACAGCCCCTATGTTTTTCAGCAACACATACCTGGGATGATATGTGGACAGTTGTCATTGGTAAATGTCTGATGCCTGATGTACAGCTGTCAACATAAACAAACCATGTATGACCACTGCAATAGTCTTACACTGAGAACCATCAGTGCATACCATGGCTATGGGTAGTGTACACACCTTTATGTATTTCACACACACAACCATGATTTGCCATGGGATCACATCACTGCATATCTTAGCAGTACATGGGCCTGGTATGTCACATATGTCCTGTACTTTCACATACAGTGTCTACAGATGGTGATAGGTGTGCAGCTGCTGACCACAATGCATACACATTATGTGGGCATATGTGTGAACACCCCTATCATGGCAGTTTATCACATCTGTTGTGTGTACTACAGCAGTCATTGCTCCTGGCAGGGGTATACCAGCGTGGACCATGTGTATTTGCCAGTGTATGTTCAGTCTGCCCTACACATGTCCCCCTATTCTGTATGATTTCAAGGTCTACTCATGTGCACATCCCATGGTGTTCACACACTGCCATCACTATTGCTGTGTGTGTAGGGTTACGGCTGCCACAGGTCCTGACCCTGACTATGTACAGAGAGAGACATTCTTACCATCCTTAGTTTCCCAGCTGCAGTGCACTGGTGTGTCATGCTGTGACCCCCCTCCTTCTGCTCTTATTCAGATGCATGACAAGTAAGTCCTACACATGTGTGTCACTTTGCAGTGTCTCATGCACTGAACACCACATGTTGCTGCCTAAAGACCCAAATGATAATTTGGAGTACTGTAATGCCTTATGCCATAGTGCAACTCTGCAGCAGTTGCCATTGTCCTACAGGTATATACACTGATGTTACACTGTATATGAGTGTTGTTCAGAACATGTCAGTACAGTAGGCCATGTCTACCACCAGTAAGTTACTCCCTGTGTACACATTCCACAATGACAGGATGTTAGCATGCAGCTGTCTGACATACCCTTCCAATACCCCCATCATGCTCTCCCCTGTGAGACCGTGCATTTCACAGCAACAATACATGCACATGTACAGAATGCATTCAGGGTAGGTGTGTTAGATGTGTGCATGGCATATAGCAGCACCATTACATACTTGTTATGTTGGCAAGCATCTACATAAAACATACTCACCAGCTACAGGCTGCTGCCTTGTTGTTATCCTGGAGGGACCTACATAAGAGGGTGAGAGAAGAAAGGTAAGTGGCCAAACCTGTGGCAGTGCTGCAGACTGCATGCAATATTACCATACATCAACAGTACATTCCCACAATACTACCAAATCTGGACATCTGCTTATCGCTACACTGCAGCAACACAATATATCTATGACATGTCGGATATGCATGTTCTACCTGTACCAGTGGGGATGTTTACACAACAGTGGTCTACTGATGTGCTCTGTGTCCTTACCTGCATGATCCTCAGCCATTGTGTGGGTGACACCCACCTCCACGATGTACGGCAGTTGTTGTAGACTGTTGGGATGGGCAGGTGCAACAAGGCTAGCCAGAAGCTCCTCCACATGTGTCAGGGGGGATGGATGGCATGCCCCCCCCGTGGCAAGGTGATCCCCCCAGACTTCAGCAACACAGCACCAGACATGGTGAAGCAGGTCACTGCAATGATGCTGGACCTGCTCATATGTGCAATTGTGATGTCCGACATCATTGACCCTGTGGAGTATGTAGTTCCACAGGGCAGACTGCTCCTGCAGCTCATGTGTATGCCTGCCAAACAGCACAGCATAGTGCTGGATCATGTATGTGAACAAAACAATATCTTGTTTTCTTCATTTGAGAATGCGGGCAAATGTACATGTGCCATAGGGTCTGTAAGACATAAAGATGTACACAGGTCTGAGCAACTAATACAGTAAGGTTATCACAGTTCTTAATACACATCTCTGTCACACACCCCCACCATATCAGGTTCAACTGACTGTACACACATCTCATTAGTTATGGCTATGGCTTAACTAGCAGTTGGATAGATATTGTATTGTACCACACCTTCTGCTATGTGATTGTAGCCTTGTCCTCTGTGTGGACACTATCATTGCTGGCCTGCTACACACTATTCACCTGCATGCCATTGTCAGGGCTACTATGGTTACATGTATGCCAGTGGTATGGCTGATCTGTGATTGCTGCACATCTGTCAGTCTGTGTTATTGGGGATATCTGTGCATGGTGTTTGAGATGTATCAGGGTTGTGTAGACTATTACTACCACCATATGTTCCATAACAGTGACACAATAACATATATATGGTCTATTGGCCAACAGATCCATCTCTCCACAACCATCTGCTCATGATACCTGGCCACATCACATGTGTGTCCCAATATGGGGCCTCCTCATGTACTGTTACAGCAATACCAGCAAGTGGAAACTCCTAGGGCATGTTGCCCCCCCCCCTCAGGGCACACAGACATGTTCCCATCCCCTGGGCTCAGGTCTAGGGTCTCTGCCATACCGGCCTCCACAGACACATGAGGGATGTACTACATCAGTCTGAAGGACACAATACACATTCACAGGGCCAACATGCTCGTCCTGCTCAGCCTCCAAACCAGGCACCTTAAGGACGTGGACTGCTGTTGTAAGTAGCATTGGGTGGGAGGCTTGTTCCCATTGTGGCTATTTTGGGGCCCATGGGACGTTCACATCATAGAACACACACATCATCCACTGTGTTTAGCCACCACATGTGTCACATACCACCCCTGTAGACTGTCCTCTATATCTACCACACCTGACTACCTCCACATGTTTAGCTGCCATACTTCCCCATATTCCCATTGCATACTTCACAGATGGGGGCTATGTGGTGCCAACAAGGGAATAACATATGACATACCCCTCCATGGTGCACACACTGCCAGCTGTAGATATCTGTGTGTATTGCTATGTGTACTGCTGCCTCGCACATAGCATGCATCACTGTGGTAGTAATATAGGGGACATGTCTGTACAGACATATATGTTTGTGTGTGTGTGTGTGTTTGTATTTATGTAGACATATGCATATAGGTATATATCTATATATGTGTAAATATATGTGATGTATATATGTGCACATATATATGTATACATGTGGGTATATACATATATATATATATATATATATATATATATATATATATATATTTCTGGACATACATGCTGCTATAAATATATATCTTTATATATTACATATGTGACATATGTACACATATGCATACCTTTATGTGGGGTACATTCAGACATCAGCTCCACAATCTCACCACACCTTCCTGCACAGCTGCAGTGTTTTGCCTTGCTCCAACATGGACAGGTGCCACATATGCAATTAGCCTGACATTAGTGGGGTATATGTAGATGCCTATTGCAGGTAAGTATGTTACACACCTATGGCACCCTGGCATGCTACAATACAGATTCACCTGAGTATCCTGCAACTGATGACCTGTGTCTGCCACATGGCCATCAAAATATGACTGTAAGTGTCTGAGCGACCAGGCCTCTCTGTGTTGGACAGACGCCTTCTAGCTTACATTTGTTTCACAGAACTAGCCAGTTTTTCAGTTGCAACACTCAAGTCTGTTTCCTTGAGCTCAGAAGTTGTTCATGACTCAATTTAAGTGCTAATTAAGCTATCAATTACTACAGCACTCAACTTTCCTCACTTGTCTTGATGGACACAGTTTTTAGTACTTAATAAATAGGCACATATCCAGGCATGTGTAAGGGTCAAGTCCCAGTGTTTTCTACTGTCTAGCTGCTGCATTTGACCATCTTGGGGAAATGCAGCTATTGACTCATGTACACAGACAGCCCTCTCCTCCTACCACCCAACAATACAATGTATGAGAGATGCAGTTATATAGCCAAACTGGAATCAAAGCTCTCTTCACCCAAGACTGGACTAGACAGTCAAGAGGAGTAGGTGAACACTTGCACCACACCACACTCACCACATAGTCCCTGAAACCCTACACCACCAAAACACACACATAGAAACACAAACTCACACCTACATTTGAGTAGGCTCTCAGTAAACACCTGCCCAAACAACATGGACCTCCAAAACAGAAACGCAAGCAACCTCCACCCCCCCCAACACAACCCAAATGACACATAGCCCACAAAGACAGTGTGCCACTCCACCACAGCACATAAGGCATAACAACAAACCCAACACTCTAGTCCTAGCTGACTCTATAGTCAGGCACACTGATGTTCCACTCACCAGGCTACACAAGGAGAAAGTTACTGTCAGCTGCCTGTATGGTGCCAGGAACCAAAACATAATGCATGCAATCAGGTCACTCCACAAGTACAACTATGACTTTCATTCTCTATGTGTGTGTGAATGGCCTGGACCATACTTCCCTGGACTACATGATAAGGGACATGGAGGAGCTGTCCAGTCTTGTAGCCCAGGCAAGTATGACACTAGCCATCTTGCCATCACCCAGAATGATACCACGGTACAATGACAAAATGATTAACGTCAACAATTGGCTAAGTTTCTTGTGTCATTCTAAGGGGATCCAGTATTTGTCTGCCTGGAATATCATGCTGGACAAATCACAATGCTTTGCCAGATATGGCCTGCACCTGTCACCCCTGGCATTCCTGGTACTGGCTAAGGCTGTTGACACCTCTATAGTGCATTTCTTAGGCAGGGTTCAAATGACAAATTCACCACCATAACAGGTACAAGCAAGCAAAATCTGAGGGTATTGCTACTCAATGCTAGCAGTCTACACCTCAAAATGCACTCACTCGAGGCACTCCTTAGAATGGAGAACACTGACATCTGTGCAGTGACAGAGACCTGGTTCAAGGATCCAGAGAGTATCCCTGCATTACCAGGCTCTAATTCATACCACACCTTTTGGCCACCTAACCTGGACCATAACACTTAAGGCGGAGGTGTGTCCATATTCATTGAGGATATCCACACCACCAGGCTAGTTGCTCAGCATAATACATCCGAGATTATCCAAGTGCAACTATCTCTGGGCAAGGCCCCAATCCAAATTGCAGCTTGCTACAGATCACCCGCCATGCCCCAAGATTTCCACTCCTCATTTCTTGATACAGTGAAAAATATTAGGGTACAACCTAACACCCTCATAATGGGCGATTTTATGTACCCCGCCATTAACTGTGAAAAGTTGTCATGTACCAACCCTTGTGCTCAACGTTTTCTGGAATTCTTCAGTTCCAATGCCTTGGATCAACTAAGCCACGCCCACACCAGGGGCAGCTATATCCTAGACCTGGTCATTACTAACATGCTAGACCGGTGCTCTACACCACAGGTCAATTCCTCATATGTCAGATCTGAACACAAGCCCCCAACCCCATTAGGGAATCCACCATTAATACTGTCTCCAAAGCCAACTTCACACTTTGTAAGACAAATGTGGGAAACTGCACGACACCCATGCTGACAGACAATAGAGGTATGACTGCTGAATCCTACACAAATGCACTTTATAAGCACTTACACGAGTGCATGGATCATGCATTCCCTAACAGAACAACGAT
Organism: Protopterus annectens; assembly: GCF_019279795.1. Lineage (NCBI taxonomy): Eukaryota > Metazoa > Chordata > Ceratodontiformes > Protopteridae > Protopterus > Protopterus annectens. The sequence continues at coordinate 251,436,739 of NC_056741.1, read as the reverse complement.
GCTATCCTCTAATGAAATGGAAGCCAATCTGGTGATCCCCTGCCATAAACAAACTCTACAACAGAAGAAATACACTGTTGCAAAACAGAGTAAAACCCCAGGATTGGAGGAAGTCCCTGGTCAGCCTCAGTAAGAAGCTTGGATCCCTCATAGAGTCCTCCAAAGCTAGCTACATAACAAAATCGCCAGTGACTGAGGACAACCACAAAGCATTCTATAGCTATGTCAAGACTCTCAACATCAACACTCACATCTGCTCTGTCTTATAGCACACTTGCACTAAATATACAGAACCCACTGATATTGCTAACATCCTGGCAGATAGGTCCAGTGCTACCTTTACCCCCCTCTCATACCCTAGGGGGCCCATCTTTATACCGGAAGAATGCAAAGTTCCTGTACTCATGATGCACTACACACACTGTGTCATTAAACTGCAGATTTACTCTGTCGCATATTGCCTACTCAGAGGCAATTTCTGCCTAACATATACAGCTATGTCACACCCAGTGCTTTTGGAAATGCTCAACTTAACGTTATCCCAATCCCTCTGAGCTGCACACTGTACGGACCTACACCATGTCACCACAATAAACAACACATGATGGAGGGATACATTCCGGTCCCGGATACTTCCCATGCTGAAGAACTAACTACCTATCTATATCAAACAATGCTCCTCAGAAGCACTCTTCCAGTCAAATCTGGATGATTGGCAGGGAGATAGGGATTTCACACCAGGGATCACTTCTGTGGCTCTGCTCGACAGTGGCACAGGAGATTTAAGTTCTTGGGTGGCAAAAGCCAGGGTAACTATTGGCTAGGCTTCTGCAGGCCATAGGGCCAATAGCCTAGTACCTACCTCCAAAGCTATGCACCTATGATGGCATTACATCTATCACCAGCTATTGGCCATGTAATATACATACTTCCAATTACACAACACACACTATGATGGCTTACATCCTATCTGTCAGTGCTGACCTGCACAGTTAAAGGCTATGGCCCACTACCCACAGGGACAGACACTATTGTCTGTCACGGTTGTTCAGTCTAACATCATCACAACAACACATGATGGCACATATAGCTATTTCAGACTTATCTATCCCATTATGATGGACCAGGTACTACATTCTATTACATGTATATGTACTTCACATACCTCTTGTTGGACAGATGTCTAGTTGAATAGCAGCTGGCTAACTGGCTGTGACTTACGCTTGTAGTTTGCAGAGCTTTTTTTTTTGGTTCTGGTTCTGGTTCTCTCTCTCTCTCTCTCTCTCTCCTTCTCTCTCCAGTAAATGGATTGAGCTGCTTTGAATAGATTGCATCCTGGCTTTAGTAGGTGATGCACATGATCAGGTGATGGCCTCTGCACCAATCTGTGTCCTCCACTTGCTAACTGCATGCAGCTTGCTGTGTAGTACTTCCAATTACCACTGTCATGGCAACCAGCTACTATATATCCCTATATTGTGTGGGTGTGGTCCCTTTACCTTTCCTGTATGATGGACATCCTCCTGTGTGTGGGCATCAGTGTTACATACAGCAGGTAGCAATATCTCTTACAGAAGAACCAGCATACTCAGGCCAGCTACATATTTTTAGGTGTTTCCAGAACTACAGACAGAGTGTGAGTAGAGTTGTGTTATCCTTTGTATAGTACTGGTGTTACAGGGTGTGTGTGTGTGTGTACATATTGGTCTAGCTTGGAATGCAGTCTGTCTGCATAGCTCTCAAATGTGAGCTTATCCTATTGGTGGCCAGAGCTGTGCCTATCATGTTTTGTCTGTCCACCGCACTGGTCCTGTGTCAGATATTTTATTGGCAGTGTGAGTGTTGATTGCTATCAGTATAAGGCTACATCCATTGAACTTTCTAACATAAATCCCCTGACTAAGGGTATGTTGCAGACTATCCTGTAACACCAGTGACTTGCTGAGTGCATGGCAACATTTGATCAAATATAGGCCTGTGTTCCAGCCTCTGTCCTACACCTACATACCAAGCTTTGTGTGGGTATCAGAGGTGAGCTGACTTAAGGTATCTGGATGTACAGTATCATACTCTTCACCTATATTTGCATTACGTACATTAAGTGGGTTGATGCAGGCCTACTGCCTCCTGCCATACAGAGTGTTCTGTTTGTCAGTGGGCTTGTGATGGTGTTGGTTATGGCTTATGTTGCATCCCATTTGGTCAACTGATGTCTTTACCACCTACCGAATCTGTACAGAGTGTACATGGGCTGCTGAACTGTACACCTGCATTACTTACTGTTCATTGTTTGGTATCCTGGGCCCCAGTCTGTCTTTACTATTGTCACATCTGCGCAGCTTGGCATGAACAGCAACAGTTATGTTCCTTTCCAGAATACTGTATTAGTATACCTGTTTCACATTTGCATTACCCCATTTATATGGATGTCAGTGTCTGAACAGTTATATGACATGGCATCTAGAACTGTTATCGTACACAAATAAACGTGTGAAAAATTAAATCTTTTGTTCCAAATCTCAGACAATTGAACGTCAAAGATCAAAAACCTTGTGTAAAACCAACTGGCATGACACTAAGGTAGCCTTTACAACCAGATATACTAATGATATTAAACACATTAATAATATCATTAGGAGAAATTGGAATGTATTGTTGCTAGATACACAAGTAGCAGAGGTTGTTGGCAAAAGACCTACTTTTAGATACAGGAATAGCAAAAGTCTAAAGAGACTATTATGCACTGAAAAATTAAATAGACCTGTCTTTGATCTTAGACAGTCTTAGAGACATGGAACATATCCATGAAACAGTTGTAATATGTGCAACTTTATCTCTAAAGACCAACAATTTACTGTACCATACTTAGAGTATACATTTACACCTAATTTTTATGCCACATGTAACTCTAAGAATTTAGTATATCTGGCTACCTGCGTCGCATGTGAGGTGTACTATGTGGGGCTAACATCTAGAAGACTAAAAGATCGCATTTATAACCATAGTTATGATATGAGGAAAATGAACTTAACAAATGCCTTGGCTAAACATAAATATGCATTTCACGACCATGATTTTAAATTTAGGGCACTACAGATAGTAAATAAAAATAAATGGGAAGGCGACAACATGGGTTATTTAGAATTGGTTGAACTAAATTGGATTCTACGACTGAGAGCACATATTGAACCAGGGCTCAATCAGGCAGTAAGCATAAAACCAATATTGGCCAGACGTAGATAAATTATGGGCATTGGTCCCTATTTATATTTCATTTAAAATACTTGAGATATTTCGTAACGTATGTAGTCAGTTTTTATGAGTGTTTTATTGATGTGTTGGATATTTAGCCTGGATATATATTTTTCAACTTTTTATGTTTCATGTTTAGAATTTTTTAAAAAATTATATTTTTAGTTTTAAAGCAATAGCCCTGTATATATGCCCTTTCTGCAATGCTATTTACATACGTTAATATGAAAAATTTTTAGTGATATATGAATTGAATGGTTTGAGTATATTTATATATTTTTTATATATTATATATACATTATACATTCTGTATTTTTAGTTGTGAACAAGTTATAAATATGTGTCATCAAATAATTACATGCATTATTTTATTTTATTTTATTCTATATATTTTACAGGTCTTCATGAATTATATTGCTTTAAAATGAAATAGTGGAATAATTGATGTGCTATTTTAACTAATTAATTGATTAATTGATTAATCTGATAAATTGTCTTGCATATAAATATCTGCCAGAATGAACTGATTTACAAACCTGAAGAAGCGTACCTTGGTAGTACGTGAAAGCGCTTGTTTCGATAATAAATACTGTTTTATTATATCCATTGTCGTGGTGGCTTCTATTTCAGTCGTTTTATTTGCTGTTACATGGCATCTAGAACTGTTATCGTACACAAATAAACATGTTCCATTTATACAAACCAGTGTGTGGTGTTTTTTCCTATAACCTCTTTATGGGTATATGTTGCAGGCGACAATTGTCATTTGTATAGGTGGACCATACAGTGTCCAGGTGTTCAGGCATAGCGGCTGTTCCATATTGTGTGCACCTTCTACATATGTATCTTAATGTACATATCTCTGAGTGTGTATGTGTAGTCACATGTATATCTATATGTACAAAACATATATATATATATAAAACTATATTGTATCTGCATATATGTGTCTGTGTATATTTATCCTGGGGCTGTTGATAGCTTCCACGTTTTACATTTCCTATGGGAGCCAGACTGTACTGTATGATATGTTAGCATTTCCAGCCTGAAATAATAAATATATATATATATATATATATATATATATATATATATAGCTACATATATAGAGATATCTAAGGATATGAGTGTAGATTGTAGGCATTTGCATGTATATATATATATATATATATATATATATAGACATATATTGATATGTTGCATGTGTTTAAATATTACATTATTTACAAATACACATACTTATACATAATTAACTACATTTCCTATATTGTTGAATGACTGTGCTGGATTATATGTTTGTGATAACATCAGCTTTATGTATACCTGCCATGGCTTAGTGGTAAACCATATTGGCTGTGGTCTGCAGGGTCCTGGGTTTGAGCCTTGCTGAGGACATTTATCTTGTTGCTGGGAAGAACAAGGGCTATTGGATACAGAGTGATTAAGGCACTTTTAAGCAGTTGTGAGCGGGTTTGAGTAGGTTTGCGTGACGGTAAGCACTGCTAATCTCTGGTTACAGTTTCTTACACTCAGCTTCTACTTTGCTTAATCTGTGTGGGCAATGCTTACCCCCACACATATGCACACACTTACTACCACTTATTTGTGCTTATACCTGCTGACTAGTGCCTTATTCATTATGACACTGACACTTCACATGTGCATTTAATGCAGTACTCCAGTTCACATTTAAATGTTATGTAGGTTATAAATGTTATTATGCAGGTTATACGGCAATAAGTTAACTGCGGTGGTGGTGCGGCGGTAGCGTTGTCACCTCACAGTAAGACATTGTCCTGTTCAGTCTTCTGTGTGGAGACATGCGTGAATGGGCGTACCTTCGTTGAAGGTTGTGCGTCAAGGCTGGCAACTCGGCACATAAAAATCTACTGCCAATCATTAGTGGACCGGAGTTCCGCTGTGGCGACCCCTAACTGGGAAAAGCTGAAAGACACAACAACATACAGCAATAAGTTGTTAAAATATGTTCATATACTGATTTCCCATGGAAAATGATATGTGCTGCAGTGGGACTCGAACCAGGAATGCCTGTTCGTTAAGCAGATGCTCTAACCACTACACTATTGCTGTGCTGCTTCATTAGCATATATATTCCTTGTTATCCTTTTCAGCCTTTTCAGCTGCTTTAACCGTAGCTAAGCAATAGGCAAACCCGCGCACCTACAATTAGCTGTACTCGGGGTTTTAAAAACAATAAATGAAAGGGTTTCTGCATTTTATTTAAATGTACTGTTGCTGTTGAACACATGGGGACTGTTGGTAGGGATATACAGACATCTATGAGCGGTCTCGCTCATTTATTTATGCATTCTTCTGTTCTACTTTGCAGGGGCATGTTAATTCTGAGAGCTCTGCTCTCAGACATGCCCCTTGCACTCGTCCACGTTCCGTGTAGCATTTGGAGGTCAGGCAGCGCGCCTTCATTAATATGCATGGTGCGCTGCTGTCCTCCTCTTAAACTGCCACTTCCGTGCAGGACTAGATTAGTCCTGCACGGAGGATTAGTAAATCCGGGAGACTGTGTGCCCGTTGGCAGGCTTAAGATTAGCTGCAGATTCACTTATTTACCAAGAAAAAAAAATATGACAATTTTTAAAATCTAAATCGTCTCTTTACAGCTTCATGTAGATTCACTTATCTACCAAGAAAAAAAAAGTATGACCATTTTTAAAATTTAAATCATCTCTTTACAGCTTCGTGTATTTAGCTGAAATCAGTAGTTTTTTCAAATGCTGATTTGTCATGCAGTGGCTTTAAAAATAACCTCATAGCATGTTCAAATATCTTTGCAGTTGTATGCTTGTATATAGTTCATGATCATTGATGACAATACACTGACATTTGCATTTAAGGATGAGAAGAAGAATCGGAAACAGTATTATTACCCTATTTAACAGAAGGAATACACCATTGCCTTAGAGGAGGTACTTTTCCTTACACAAATCCAAAACAAATCAAAATAAAGGGAATTCTGGTTCTAACAGATAAATTCAGACCAATAACAAAAATAAGATAATCAAAAAAGTACACTCGTTAGTTTATTTAATCAATAAAAGGAGTACAGTACAAGCTTTCATGTGCACCCCATATATTGCCATGTATTAAAAACAGCACAGACACACAACATGTATATTGCAGTTAACCAAAGGCAGTTGTTGTCAATTAGCATCTTAAGGTCTCTGCTTCAAAACTGTGCTATGAGATGCATTTAAGTCAGGAGCAGATGAAGGATTCAGTAAAACTATTCAGTTATATATTCAGCAAACTCGGTTTTATTAATAATATCTCCTCCCCAATAGTTCATATGCACCCATTCTAACACAAAAGATACGAAAAGGGTGTTTATCAGTACTAACAGGATATTTAGCCAGTACATTATTCATATTTATTTTTCATTTATACAAGTCAGTAATTCAGTCACTCAGCCTCTTATTTGTTTTACCTGTATAAAATGACAGATAAAGTTTACTGTAATGCATATATAATACACTCATCACAACCTCATAACATGTTGAAGTACCTCTGCAGTTGTGTGCACATATATATTTCATGATCATTGATTACGATACATTGACATTTGCATTTAAGAATAAAAAGAATTGAAAACAGTATTACTCTATTTAACAGAAGGAATACACCATTGCCTTAGCGTAGGTACTTTTCCTTACACAAAATGTTTTGTGTGTGTGTGTGTGTGTGTGTGTGTGTGTGTGTGTGTGTGTGTGTGTGTGTGTGTGTGTGTGTGTGTGAGTGCATATATACACTCACACATGCATATATGTATGCACAAATTATGTATTTATTTATCATTTAACTGGGAAGGTCCTTTTTCAGCAGAGGCCCGTGGAGAAAAACTCCACATAAAAGTTTACAAATGCAAGAATCACAAAGTACAAATTGTAGTTTATTGGCCATTTAGGCACTTTTTCCATCTCTTTCATCTTTCTGGTTTAAAGCCTGCATTTGCGCTTGTTTCCTACCTTTCCTGTAACTAGTCTAGTCCAGATACAGATTTGCTGTATCCAGGACTGTTTGTAAGCTTCTGAGCCCCCCCAAGCCTCTCTGTGTTGGAGGGAAGCATTCTAGCTTATCACTGGGAGTGGTAAGCACTATGTAGCCTATCTACCAGAAGATCCAGATACAGATTCTTAGTTTTAGCACTTGAATTTGCTTATTTGTGCTCAGCACTTGTTCAGAACTTGTTGTTAGCACTAAATAAGCTACAAGTTACTACAGCACTTTCCTCACTTGCTTAGAGAAAAACAGCTCTTATACTCACTTTCCTCACTTGTCTAGAGGAAAGTAGTTTTTTATTCAGGCATGTCCAAGGGTCAGCTCCCATTGTTCTCTCCTGTCTAGCTGATGAATCTGGGCATCTTGGGGCAATGTAGAAATTGCCTCATGTACACAGACAACCCTCTCCTCCTACCACCCAACACTACAACCTGTGAGAGATGCACTTATCTAGCCAAACTGGAGGTAAATCTCTCTCCAACTAAGACTGAACTTGACAGTCAAGAGGAGAAGGTAAACACTTGCACCACACCACACTCATCACATAGTCCCACTAAACCTACACCACCAAAATTCACACATAGAAACACAAAAACATCCGCAAAGGCTCTCAATAATAATCTGCTCAAGCAACAGAGACCACCACAGCAGAAATCCAAGAAACCTCTACCCCCAACACAACCCAAATGACACATAGCAAACAGACTCAGTGTGCCAATAAACCACAGCCCATAAGGCAAAAAAACGTACCCAACATACTAGTCATATGTGACTCTATAGTCAGGCACACTGATGTCCTACTCACCAGGCTAAACATGGAGAAGGTTACTGTCAGCTGCCTGTCGGGTGCCAAGATCCACCACATAACCCACGCACTCAGGTTACTCCACAAAAAGTACAAATATGACTCTGTTATTGTCCATGCTGGTGTGAATGACCTGAGATGTACCTCCCTGGACTACATGAAAAGAGACATGGAAGAGCTCTCCGATCTTGTAGCCCAGGCAGGTATGACCCCACCCCTGAGTAGCACCCTGCCATTGTCCAGAATGATTCCGCTGTACAAGGACAAAATGATTCACTTCAACCATTGGCTAAGCTTCTGGTGTCATTCTAAAGGGATCCAGTATCTGCCTGGGATGACATGGTCAACAGACCATGATGCTTTGCCAGAGATGGCCTGCACCTGTCGCCCCTGGGATTCCAGATACTGGCTAAGGGTCTTGCCGCCCCTATAGTGCCTTTTTTAGGCAAGGTTCAAATGACAAATTCACCACAACAGGAAAAGGCAAGCAAAAACTGAGGGTAATGCTACTCAATGCTAGAAGTCTAAATCTCAAAGTGCACTCACTCAAGGCACTCCTTAAAATGGAAAACACTGATATCTGTGCAGTGACTGAGACCTGGTTCAAGGCTCTAGAGAGCACCCCTGCATTACCAGGCTATAACTCATACCACACTTTTTGGCCATCTAACCTGGACCAGAACACCAAAGGTGAAGGTGTGTCCATATTCATTAAGGATATCCACACCTCCAGGCTATTTGCACAGCATAATGCATCCGAGGTTATCCAAGTGCAACTAACTCTGGGCAAAACTGCAATCCAAATTGTAGCTTGCTACAGATCCCCCACCATGCCCCAGGATTCCCACTCCTCTTTTCTTGATATACTGGAAAATATTAGGGTTCAACCACACACCGAATAATGGGCAATTTCAACTACCCCACCATTAACTGGGAAAACTACTCATGTACCAGCTCCTTCACTCAACGCTTTCTGGAATTCATAAATTCCAATGCCCTGGATCAACTTATCCACACCCCCCACCAGGGGCAACAATATCCTAGACCTAGTTATTACCAACATGAGTGACCGGTGTTCCACATCTGAAGTCAACTCCTCATTGGTCAGATCAGACCATAAGCTAATCACCCTAGATATCCGCATCCTGCCCCCACCCACCATTAAGGAATCCATGGGAAAAAAGTTCTCCAAAGCCAACTTCATGCTTCTCAAGACAGAAGTGGCAGACTTCATGACACCCATTCAGATGGACAATACAGTTATGACTTCTGAATCCTACACAAATGCACTGTATAACCACTTACACAAGTGCATGTATCATGCTATCCCAAACAGAACCAAAACGCTATCCTCCAAAAAAAGGAAGCCAATCTGGTGGTCCCCTGCCATAAACAAAATCTACAACAGAAGGAAGAAACTGTTGCAAAAGAGAGTAAAATCCCATGAGTGGAGGAGCTCCCTGGTCAGCCTCAGTAAGAAGCTGAGATCCCTTATAAAATCCTCCAAAGCTAGCTACGAAAACAAAATCACCACTGATTCTAAGGGCAACTACAAAGCATTATATCGCTATGTCAAGAATCTCAATGGCAACACCCAGATCTGTTCTGAGTTACAGCACAACACCATGAAAATTACAGAACAACTGATATTGTCAACATCCTGGCAGATAGGTTCAGTGCTACCTTTACCCCCTCTCTCACCCCCTAAAGGGCCCATATCTATACAGTAAGAATGCAGAGTCCCTGTAATTACATCTATGCAGGTAAAAGAAGCACTCTCTAAAACCAAAAACACAGCATCCATGGGACTGGACAACATTCCAGGCTGCGTTTTACATGAACTTCAGAACAAACTGGCTCCCCACCTAAGCACCATGTTCAATCATAGTCTCGCGTCAGGCTTTGTGCCCACTGAATTGCACACAGCAACAGTTATCCCACTCCACAAAGAGGGAGCCACCACTGATCCTGGGAACTATTGCCCCATTAGCCTGATGAGCCTGGTCTGCAAGGCCATGGAATATATCATCACGGAACTCATAAACAAAGACATTGGCAACCTCCAAACTCTGGACCCCACCCAGTTCAGGTTTGTGAAAGGCAGATCATTGCTTCTGAACCTGATCGACTTCTTTGAGGCAGTCACCAAAGCCATAGACAAGGGTAAGGTGGTTCACACAGCCTATCTTGACCTCGCCAAGACTTTCAACACCATCCCCCATTCTGGAATTATAGCTAAACTCACTAAACTAGGTATAAATCTGTACATCACAAGTAAATCTGTACATCACAAGATGGGTTGCCAACTGGCTCACTGACAGAACCCACACTGTAAAAGTTGCAGACTCCAAATCTGACTTCAAACCAGTGACAGATGGAGTACCACAGGGTTCAGTCCTGGGACCTTTCCTGTTTGGTATCTACTTCTCTGAAGTACAGGCTAACACAGAAGGCCTCTGGCTAATGAAGTTCACAGATGTCTGCAAACTAGGAGCCATAGTCGAGTCCCCAAATGATGTGGACATCCTACAGGAGGGCCACACTGAAACAGATGCCTGGTGTCAGAAGCATGGCCTCAAGCTCAATGCCAAAAAGTGCATTGTCATCACCTTTGGTAAAAGCTCTGTACCCATGAACTACCACATAAATGGTAGTCTACTTAATGCTGAATGTGTGATAAGAGACCTTGGGACCCAGGTGGACAGTAGTCTCTCCTTTGATAATCACATCACCACGGTGGTCAGGAAATCCTTCTATGTGGCACACCTCATCACAAAACAGTTCTCATCCAGGACAAAAGAGGTCATTGTTCCCCTCTACTCGGCACTCATTAGATCCATTATAGAGTACAACGCCCCTTTTGGAATGTACCTCACAAGACATCTGCAGCAGCTGGAAAGGCCACGGAAGTACCTCACAAAGAGGATTACTGGCCTCAAACAGATGCTTTACACTGACCATCTCAAAAAACTCAATCTTTACTCTGTAGCATATCGCCTACTCCGAGGAGATCTCTGCCTAACATATAAAGCTATATTAAACCCAGAGCTGTTGGACATGCTACACCTAAAGAAATCCCAATCCCTCCAAGCTGCAAACTCTAGGGACCTAAACCTTGTCAGCACAAAAAAACAGGACATGCTGGAGGGACAGATTCCTGTCCCAGAGCCTTCCTATACTCTGGAACAAGCTACCTATCTATGTCAAGCAAAGTTCCTCATCACTCATTGATGAGTGGATGGGAAATAGGAAATACACCCCGGGATCACTTCTGTGGCTCTGCTCGACAGGAGCACAGGAAATTAACTTTCTTGGGTGGCGTAAGCCAGGGAACCCTGCTGGCTAGGCTTACTTAGGCCCTTGGGCCAATAGCCTAGTACCTACCTATGAACAAGATTATATAATATCAATTATACACAGTGAGAAAAAGTAAAAAAACTTTCTAAAGCAGCAAGTTCAAGGAACATCAAGAATATAACAATCAATAATATGCAGTGAGAATACTGAATTTTCTACTTTATATCTCCATGGTGAAAGGAATAATATGGTAAGGCATTTGTGTCAGGAGTTAACTGAGAAGAACCTCCAGCAGCAGTAAGAGTGAAGTGTGAAAGGTGAGTGTGTGAAATGCTAAGGGGGACAGGGACATTTACAAAGTTTGGAGTTGAATAAGAATGCTTTAAGTTCTATTTTAAAGTGATGTTTAACAGTAATTGATCATAAGTCAGGGGGGTAAGGTGTTCCAAAATTTAGCTGTACTTGATGAATAGAGTGACTGGCCAGCTGTGTTGTTTATTTTGGTTATTGTTAATAAAGCCTTATTACTTGAACAAAGAGGCCTTTTGGTGCTATAAGGTTGTACTAGATTCTGAAGGACAGGGATTTTTTCAGGTTGGTGAACAAGAGTGTGAAGAGTGAGCAGTTGGTTATAGGTAAGTAAGTTCAGTAGTTCGAGCCAGTTTAAGTGTTTGAGTGCTAAGCAATGTGTTCTCTATAGTTGAGGTCAATAGCAAATTTTACTATTTTATTGTAACAGATTTCTGATTTTGTGAGGTCACTTTTTTTTAGATTAGTAAAAATGGGTGAGTAATAAAGAAGAGTGGAGATTAGGTGAGTAGTTGCAAGGGTAGCTTTAGTACTGTTTGTTAGGTACGGTTTGTAACAATAAAGACTATCAAGTTTTTATTAACTTTTTTGATGGTATGGGCTATATGAAGGTCAAATTTGAGGGAACAGTCAATAGTGACAGCTAAGAGCTTAGTATGAGGTGCTGGAGAGATGATTGTGCAGTTAGCAGATGATATAGAGAAAGGACGTGGGGGGTCAGGTGGTTTACCCGGGTAAAAAAGCATATGTTTTGTTTGGGTTTAGAATGGGTTGTGTGTCAGATAACCATTTTTTCAGAGAATGCTTCTTGGGTTATTGACTGTAATTGTTGAGGAGAGGATGCCACACATATTAAGGTAGAATCATCTACATATTGGACAAAGGAAGCTTTTCTGGTAGCAGTGAAAAGTTTGTTGGTGAAGAGGGTAAATATAAGTGGCCCAAGGATGGATCCCTGTGGGATACCCAAATTCATGGGAAGTAGAGGAGATATATTGTTATGCCATAGTACTGCTTGTTTCGGTCCTGTAAGATATGCTTTGAACCAGTTGACAGTGGAGCAACTAAGGTTAAATCCTGATAGAGTATTTAGAAATGTGTAGTGACAGACTGTGTCAAATGCCTTTGACAGGTCAAGGAAAGCAGAGGAGACTATAAGACCACTATTCCTATAACGGTTGATAGTATCAGTAAAGGATAAAAGGGCAGTATAGGTGGTGTGCCATGCAAGATGAGGCATAATTTGAGCATGGATGCATCTTTCAAGGATTTTAGAGAGAGGGGACTTAAATTAAATTAATGAATTAAACATCATGTTGGATCTGATCTCAGGAATTCTTATCTTTTTGCATTAGAAGAGGTTAATTTGAATTGCAGGGTAGGAGTTATTATTAATAAAACGAATATGCTGAGTATGACACATTAAATTGGTCATAGGTGTGAGTGTATATGTGAGTGTGTGTAGTGTGGAAGAACAGCCATGGCAGAGCTGGTCACCCAGTGTTGTGAACCTTCTCTCTAGGTGATTGTGAGGTGAAGTGACACCCCAACCCCATGTGTAAAAAGGTTTTGTGGGTGTTTGGACAGACTGGATCGCTATACTCAATGCTATCTCTGTTCCTTTCTTGAATATATCTTTTAGCTTAAAGCCAGCTTTTAAGCAGACAGATTTAAGATGCTGCATTTTTATTTTTTTAATAACATAAATACTGCTGTAAAGCTTTGAGGGCATAGCGCACAGAGGTAAGCAGGTCAGAATTCAAACTACACCCCAAAAAGGAAAAGATGGGTTTCCTGCAGGTGCAAGACCCCAGCAGCTATCACTTAGGAGTAAGTAAGTCCTCAAAGCCACTGAACACACACACACACACACACACACACACACACACACACACACACACACACACACACACACATACATACATACATATATATATATATAAACTCCACAGTCTCACAAGCATGAGGAAAGTAGATCTCTGTCAAAACATAAGAATCTCTGTTAATTCACACCTAGAAACTACTCCAGAAATTTCCTATAAAAAGCAGGGATCAGTCAGGTCAACATCAGGATGTTAAGCTGAGCATGAGGACCTTTAGAGAAATTATGGCAAAAAAACAGTTGAGAGTTACATTTTTGCATTCCAAGTACCATAAAAATAGAAAATACTGTTTTCTATTTTAAAATAATTGTCAGTCAGCATTTGGTACCATTCATAAACTTTTTATAGCATTGCATTTTAAACTGTTTCACAGTGCAATTCATATTATCATCTAATTTCTTCCCTGTTCCTTATTCTGAAAAAAAAATCTTGTTATGCAATGTAGATATTCATTACAGTCCATGTTTTCATTTCTACAAATCATTATCTAATGTAAATTATAATGTTAGCTCTAACACTGCAGTCTGTTGCACTATGATGTCACAAGGACAGTTATGCTATCAGACTGATGGTAGAAGTTAATATAGGCTCATAAAACAGTTAACTTGCTTTATTTCATAAGTTACCAGTAATATTCAGAAGTGATAGAAAGTCCATGGCTAATAAGTATACTAAACCACTTTGTATCAAAACTTTTTTTTTTTAAGTGTTGATATTTTTATTGTATAACCATGGTGTTGTCTTACCATTTATCATTATAACTTCTCTCTCTGTCATAAGAAAGTAGAAAGAGAACAGAAATGTATCCTAGAGAAAATGACATATATGCAAAATGGGTATGAGACAATTAAGTAGAGGGTGAGAAAAAGCTTAAAGGCAATGGAGCAGGGGCTAGAATGTTCCTACACAAGGAGGGTAAGATTAGAAAGGATGGGTTACTACTTTGGGTGGCCATTGGCGGTGTGCAGTTGAAAACCTGAGAACATTAATTAAAATCCTTGCAGCATGTAAAATTATAGTGCAAATCTATTGTAATTTTGCAGTTTCCTGATACTTGACAGAGCATAAAGTGGACTGGTTTAAACTTATTGATTTCTATACACCAATTTGATCTCCCAGTCACATTTCCGATAGACAGTTGTTGAAAATACAGTTTCTATGTTTGCACCAGCATTGATTCAAACTATTCAGGCTTTTCTTTTTTCTCAATAATTCTGCAAAGCAGAGTTAATATATGTAAGTAACGGACCATGGGAGTGAATGCCCTCACATGAGGGGTGCAGGGATATTCCTGACTGTAAAAAATATTCTTACTGTTTAGTTCATCAAATCAATAAGTTTGTTTCACTTTGAGTGAAGCTACTATAGATATATAGATGGATAGATAGATAGAGATAGATAGATGGTTGCATAGATATTTATGAAATATAGAGGAAAATGATTTAGACTACTCCATTAAAAACGTATCATAACAGTGTACATTTTTCTTCTGGTAAAGCACAAAAGTGGCTATATTAATCTGTAATGTATTTAATTTTGTACTTGTGAAAAATGATACCATTTTCTTTAATAGTAAGTATACTCTGGCTAAATCGATATTTTCTCAAATATGTGTGAAAAGTATTATGCTTTTAAACAAAACATGATAATTTGTAATAAAAATACCATAATTCTTTACCAAAGCATTAACCATATGATTTGAAAAAGTCAGCCTTAACTGCAATTTCTGCAGAATAAACTTCTCAGAAATTATTTTCTTTAATGACATATGGTATTACTTTATAAAACCAAACCAAGAAATAATATATTTTTAAGGTTGTTCAAGATCGGTCTGCACTGATATTACAAAATACATCAAGAACTGCAATGATTACTAAAGTTGGGTCAGAAAATATTATGTCAAGATCTGTTATATTAAAAAAATGGCAAAGAGATGAATATACACATTTATACCGTATTGTTAGATTTGCACTGATAGCCTTAATGAATGGTCTTCCAGTTCAGCCTTGCAATTTATGAATAAAAGTTTACAGGTGAAAGGACAAGACATGTAAACTGCAGCTGATAATGACATGTCAGAATCCATGCAAACAAGTAGGCAAATAAAAAAAATCTTGAAATAATTTAGAAGTTCATGTTAAAAAATTAGACAATGTTTAAGTCCATTCTGAAACAAAAGCACAACTCTTCCTGTTTCGCTTTTTCTGTCTTTTTCTCCACCTGTCTGTGTAGCCATTGCCACTTATCCTTTTCAGGAAGACTGCATTTTATTATTTGTAATTTTTGATTTTTGTTTTTCAGCATAGAACTATTGTGCTTTCTTTTCTGGGGTCAATAAATCAATCGTAGTACCAGCAGTGAGACGGCACTTGAAGAATGGTTTATTGACTTGCTGAAACACACTATTGTGAAAAAGCAGCAGATGCACTTTCATTTTACACCTAACCTGTTCATCTCTGAAGTAATGTATTCTTATTATATTGAATGCTAGACATCCAGGTTTCCACTTGAAAAATCAAAGAAAAGGCAATGTGATACTCTACTTTATCATTCATCCTTTCCTTTCATTTGAAAAGGCAGGAACCATTGAAAAAAGTTCCTACATGACTAAGAAAAAAATGCATATATTAAAAACCAATATGTTTTGTGGGTCTATATTCCTTCCGCGAAAGACGTATTCATCTAATAAATCACTTCAGTGAACCACAGACGTTTTCCCATGGTTCGCAAACACTTGCCCACCAACCATCCAGGACACACAAAGAACTAGATCAAATCCATTCAAGTGGGGGGGTTTGCCCCCTATGCCCCCCACAGCTCCCCTAACTATATATACCAACTCCAAGATTGCACTACAGTGGGGAAAGGAGCAAGTTTAGGTTGGTGGGCAAGTGTTTGCAAGCCAAGGGAAAACTTATGTGGTTCGCTGAAGTGATTTTCATCGGTTGTTGTTCATGGAAGATTTATTCGATGAATACATCTTTCGTGGATGTAATGCAGACCCTGTTTGCTGCACATTGCATGTATTTATTTGCCAGTAAATTGCCTTATTTTGGAGGTAAGCTAATTTATTACTTAATGCATTAGCTAATACTAGCCACCTTATTTTCTACTGTGGCATTTCCTTTACTATCAGCCCTGAATAGGGGCCTCCTTATTCATCAAGAAGTAACAGGAACTGGGATAACTATGACAGGATGTCATAGCCTTTATTGTTTCTGCAATGGCTGACAGCTGTCAGTTTACTTCTTTGGCATTTTTCCCAGTCCATTCCCTTTCTCATAAATCATATGTGTTCTCAAATGATGCTCATACAAAACCTACAAATATTCTCTACCCACATAGAAAAAGTATATCCTCATGGCATATCAAGGCTGGTGTTCTTTTCAGTTTGCTAATTTTCCTTACCATCTGTAGCTTCACCTTCCTTTTCTTCTTGGTATTCTACTATGCTTATTCCATGGATTTCTGGACCAGTTTATTAAGTTTATACTCAGTCATTTTGGTAGGAGGTTGTTCCATCCAACCACCAATATTTCTATGAAGCCGTATTTACTTGCATTACTTCTTACACTTGTTTCATTTTTTTTGTCAAAACATCTTTTTTTCTGACATGCATTTCAATACCTATTCATGTTTTTTGAGCTATGCAATCAAAATTACACACACAGCATTTACATTTATCTGATGTACATATGCTGAGGTCTTTTAGTTTCTCATCATGTGTTTTTTGCTTCTGCTTTGCCGTTTGTGCTTCTTTTTTTCAATATTTGTTTAATATATTTGTATCATTATAAGACCCAATAAATGAGATTTCGCCATTAACCTCTATGATGACTTCAGTGCCTCATTTAACTTACTGATAATACTGTTGCCTCTGTCTTTCCCTGTCCAGCTTCTCACCACCAACAACTGACTGTTTTACTTCATAGCTTTTGATTACTACTTGGATCTCTTCAAATTCTCAGGCTCGAATACCTTGAAGTCTTTTTCCTGCACTGTGACTTTCAGCTCTATGTACACTATTATATAATGCATTGATATCTTTTTACTGCCATGCAGATTTTACACCTTTCTACATTGACCGTTTCTTGCTACTGCACAGACCACTGCTCCAGTTAATGAAAAGCCCGCCCCATACTCCTGTTTGCCCCGCCCCACACTCCAGGTTGCCCCGCCCCATACTCCAGTTTGCCAATTGCCAACCCCAGCCTTATCATTCTGCTCAGTATGGGATGCAGATCTTATTCTCATTACAGGAGGAAGACTTCCTCTTAGTCTCATCCCTGTGGTACCCACAGGCCATTCTCCTTTTTTTCATATTAATGCCACCTAAATGCAAGTCGTTGTTATTCAGTTCCATTTCACTAGTTTGTGACTCAGATTTAGGTTACTTAACCTATTCATATAAGCCTTCTGTGAAAAATACAGTTGAAAGCCTGGCTGGAATTAAACAGTCACAGTGGTATTGTGCAAAGGCAAACTGGTACAAATTGCTAACCTAGACCTGTCTTTCAGCACTGTTCCACACCCTAATATTTTTGAAAAACTGACTCAGCTAAATATAAACCCTTATGTGACTTGTTGGCTAGCAAACTGATTATGAGAAAGAGATAATTCTTTCTGGGTTGGTAGTATGCTTTCCCCAGAAGGCACATCATCAGTGATGACCCTCCAAGGCTGTTATCCAGGACCACTACTCTTTGGCATACACTTGACTGATGCAAAAGCAGACATCAAGGTTCTCTGGCTGACACAATGTGCTCATGACTGTAAACTTGGAGCTGTCTTCAGCAGTCCATATTCTATCTGTATACTTCAAGAGGGCCTTCCAAATACATATTCATGGAATCAGATCATAGACAAAAGGTTAAAGCAAAATAAAAATTAATATTGTGCTCTTTGGAAAACATGAATATACCTTTACTAGAACATAAATGATACCCTTTCAAAATGCATAACTGTATTACAGGCCTTGTTATGACTGTGGACAATGAACTCTCCTATCACCATAACATATCCGCTGTCATAAGGGAATCCATCTACCTTGTCCAGCAAATACCAAACTGCATATCTTCTCGCTCTAAGAAAGTTGTTGTCTAACTCTACTCCTTACTTATTATACCCATATTAGTGTAATGCCTCTAACATGTATATTTCTAAGCATATGTTCTAACTAAAAAACACACAATGCTTCCTCTCCAAACCGCACATACATTTAAGAGCTCTCTAAGCTATACAGAGCATCTTAAAGGGTTATCACTCTAGTATATATCTTAAAGACTTCTACATGGTGATCTCTGCCTGACGTAAAAAAAACTGCAAATGATCCTGCTTTGCTTGACCTCCTAGATGCTCATTAAACTGAAAACACAATGCATACTCATTATAAGAACCTAAACTTACATCATAATATAAACAGAACCTGTTGGTGGAAAGGATTTCCTCCCAAAGGATACCCTACCTTTGGAATTAGCTCAGATTCCATGTCAAACAAAGTAGTTCCCTCAATCTCTTTAAATCTAACTCAAACAAATGGATTGGTAACCATAAATTCCTCTCAGATCTAGTTTCTCTATCCTTTATAGACAGGGGAATCAGGCAAAATAATGGGGCTAGGTTTTTAATGGTCTTCTAGCACAATTGTCTGGTATATCTCTATGAACCTAGGGACCTGTGAATGCATTAGGAGCCATCTTTGAGACAACAATTCCATGTACAGTTTCTAACACTAGTAAGGTACATCAGATGAATAGGGAAAGGGAAGAGAGGTACTTCTGGTATGGGATGCATGTGCAGGATGCAGATGTACCGCTGATGTACATGTATAGGCTGCAGAAATGCATATGATGTGCATGTGCAGGATGCAAAGGTACCATGTCTAGGTTGCAGAGGAACTTCTGATGTATATGTATAGGATAGAGAGGTACCTCTGATGTACATGTGTAGGTTGCAGTGGTATCTCTGGTGTACATGTATAGGATACAAAGGTACCTCTGGCATACAAGTATAGGCTGCAGATTGTTTTCTGATGTACACATGTATGTTGTAGAGGTACCTGTGAAGTATATGTGTAGGTTTCTGAGGTACCTTAGATGCACATGAAGAGGTTGGACAGATAACTGTCATGTATATGTATAGATTGCAGAGGTATCTCTGATGTGCATATGCAGGTTGCAGAGGGACCACTGATCATATCATTAGAAGATCATAGGCAGTTACTTGGCTAATGTGCCTAGAGACTTTTTAAGCCTACCTTTTCATACCCCAATTTTCATATTTATCAATCCCCATGGACTAGAATGTCTTTCATATATGCATGTGCTTAGGGCATCTACAAGCTGCCCCTGTCCATAAAAGACATGGGTGGCAAAATAGGGATGAATTTGCAATTGTTCAGCCATTGATCCAAATTGAATTTAAATAGGCCTTGGGAAGAGCTCTGCTTTAAATGAATAAGGAGTCTGTTTCAGAAAGGGGATAATCTTACAGACACATAGCTGTCCCTCCAACATATTTTATTTATGTCACAGACAAGGTTTAAATCCCTAGATTGGGTAATTCTAGTGCTATTTGTTTTGAAAATGTGTAGCAGATCCATCAGGGCAGGACTGGAGAATATCTTGTAGGTTAGGCATAGATCAACCCCTCAGTTGTCTATGGGAGACTGAGTACAGGGACAGGGCTTTGAGAGGGGGTCTGCAGAGGACATGTTATTTATGCCCTGTATTCTTTTAGTGAGGAACCTCTGTGGCCACTCCAGCTATTGTAAATGCCTGGTTAGGTATATGTCAAAGAGTGCATTGTACTCAATTATTGGTCTAATTAGGACTGAGTATAAAGGGAATATGATCTCCTTTGATCTGGATGTCATGCCCTTTCTTATAAGTTGTGCCACATAGAAGGATTTTCTCAGCACCGTGGACACATGGTGATCAAAATTCTGGTTGCTGACAACCTGTGTCCCCAAGTCTGTTAGCACTGGTTCTACTCTTAGTGGAGTGTTATCAATGTTGTAATTTGCAGAGGTGGTCATCTTCCCAAAGGAAATAATTATACATTTTTTGTACTGAGTTTTAATCCATGGCTCTGGCATCAGTTATTTGTCTGTGTCAAACCCTCATGGAGGATACCTACATCATTTGGGGATTTAATTATTGCACCCAGCTTACGGTTGTCAGCACCAAGGACCCTCTACATTTGCTTTGACTTCAGAGAAATATAATCTGAACAAGAGAGGTCCCAATACCAAGCCCTGAAGGACACCACTAGTAACAGGCCTTTTGGTGGAGGTGGATTCCCCCACCTTAACTTCATGTGTCCTATCTGTAAGATATTTGGCTATCCTTCAAGTGACATAGGAATTTATGCCTAACTTTGTGAGTTTGCCTGTGATACCCACATGAGGTATTGTGTCAAATGTCTTTGTCAGGTTTAGATAGGCACCATTTTGCCCTCATCCATACCTCTAGTGACCTTCTTGAAGAGGTCCACCTGGTTTAGTAGGCATGACCTGCCCTTAACAAAACTGGACATGGTTCCAGTGTTTGAAGTTGTCCTATGTCTTTGTTTATCAGTCCCAGTATAGTTCTTTCCATGGCCTTGTATATAAGATTAGTCAAACTTATGGGTCTGTAGTCCTCTGGGTCTGTTTATGGTCCCCCTTTGTGTAGTGGGATAACCACTGCAGTCCATTCCCTAGAGACAAAGACTGTTTGGAGGCTGTGGCTGAATAGAAATTCCATTGGGCCTGACAAGTCATGTTTCAACAATTTAGGCGGTATCCTAGGACCCACTGATGCAGTGCTTTTTAGCTTTGATGATGGCAGTGAGGACCTTTTCTTTAGAGACAGTTTGGGAAGAAATGGTAGAGGGCATTTCCTGTGGATAACTTGGGGGGGGGTGATATGTGGTGAAAATGGAGCTAAATTCATTGGTGAGAAAATTTGCTATATCCTCCGATTAGGCATGGAGAGCTCCATTTACTGTTAGTTCAGCACACTGTTGGGCATTTCTCTTAAGGTTCCGTGCATAACTGAACATGCCTTATGGTTAGCATTAGCTTGGGAGGCTATTTTTGTCTCAAAGTTGGCTTTGGTGGACTTGATGAGTCCCCTGAGTTGCTTGTTACAACTGATGAAGGAGTTTTTTGTTTGTTGGGCATAGCCATTCCTATTTTTAGACAGGATTTTCTTTCTTTGTTGTACAACCTCTTTATACTAGAGGTCAACCAAGGAGGCTTGTTTCTAGAGTTTATTCTAAGTTTATTTCAATTTGGTACTGCTAGTTCTATGTAGTATGGGGTTATGTAAACACTTCAACATAAGCTACAGTGTTCTTTGAGCTTGGGAAGGGAGATGGAATTTAGCTATGCCATCGCTTAATAGAATTAAATTAGCCTTTGAAAAGTTCTTAAAAATGCTGGAGTTTGCTTAGACTTTGGGCTTTATATTTTTTTCAAGGGTGACTCCTTTATGATATGATCTGACACGTGACAACATTACAGTAGGGGGTGTGCAATATTCCCTCTTATTTGTGAATACCAGATCCAGAATATTTTTCATGCCAGTAGGTATGCAAACTAGCTGTCCCAGGATGTTTATATTGACAAAGCCCAGAAACTTTGAGGCTACATGTTAGTGGTTGTATATGTATCCCAGTTTATGGTGCAATAGTTGAAATCACCCATGAATATGGTGTTGGGCTGAATGGTGAGTTAATCCAGTACATTTAAGTATGTGCTGTGGTTATCCTAGTTCATAGATGGGGACCTACAGCTAGCAAAGAAACAGTATGGGACTTTACCTAAAGATAGTTGTACATAGAGTAGCTTATTCTGGATGTAGGTCCCTTCTTGTGTGGTAGCTGGTCTAAATATATGGAAGGTATTATAGCTTTGTACTACTGGAGTACTATCCATGCCTTTAAACCATGTCTCAATAACTGCACAGATGTCAACAGTTTCCAGAATTAGGAGCACTTCCAGAGAGTGCAGCTTCTTGTTGAGACTCCTAGCATTGAGCAAAAGCACCTTTAGTTTATCTTAAGTGGAATTTACTATGTCAGAAAGCTTATTAGATTGTCATTGCCTAAAAAAGGTGCTATAGGGGTGGATAATGTTTTGGTCAATACCTAAAAGCCTGTTGGGGACAGGTGCAGACCATTACTGGATAAACAGTGTTGTCTGTCCATCATGTCCTCCCAAGCTGATATTGGATCGCCTTAGAATGACACCAGTAACTAAGCCAGTTAAAATCAATCATCTTCTGTTTATATTGTGGTAATATCCTTGCAGAAGGTAGAATGCTGCTCAGTGCTAGGCTTGTACCTATCTGGGACACATAACCAGACAGCTATATTATGTCTGTCTTCATATAATCCAGGGAGATATATCTAAGATCATTTATACCCACATGGACTATGGCAGTGTCATTCTGGTAGTTTAGGTTAAATGTCCTGAGTGCTTGTATGATTTGACTGATCCTAGCTCCTGATAGACAACTGACCTTGACTGCCTCCTTGATCAGCCTGGTGAGTGGGGAATCAGTGTGTCTCACAATAGAATCCCCAATGACCAATATGTTGGGTTGTGTGGTAATTTTCTTTAACGGCTTAGAGGTTGAGACATTCTGAGATGTACTTGCATGTGCCCTGGAGAGTGCTGTCTTTGTAGATTGTTTGGAGAGTACTGTCTTTGTAGATTGTTTGGAAGGCTGCTGAGGGCAGTGTATGGGAGGCTTCTGAGATTTGGGCAGATTTCATTTAAGAGTCTCAGCATATGTGAGTTTATGTGTCTGGTCCATAGTAGTTGTCGTTGGTGAGTTACTGACAGCCTGTTTGGAGATATCAGTGTCTGTACGTGAAAGCTTTGCCTCCAAAGCCAGTGTGAATACAACTCTCGCATACTGTGTCAGACTGCTTAAGAATAAGGTTGTCCATAAAAATCAAACAATTGCTACATTTTCTCAGGATTCTCATTTCCACCAGGCTGGCTACAGAGACAGAAGGAAAGTGCAAAACCATAGCTCTGCATCCTCTTTCTTGTGATCTATAAGTGGCAGTGTAAAAAGGGTTTGTAAATAACTAGATAGGGAGTCATTGAGTGGAGAGAGAGGTCCAGGACTGATCTAAAACAACACTCTTGGGGTAATGCTGCTCAATGGGCAAACTAGCTGACCTACACACACAGCGAGATACTTGAGAAAATAGAAGAGTAAGTTTTATATGGAAAATTAAAACTCAAGGTGCCTCTAATCATACAAGACTCTGCAAATCACTGCTGCTCATTGCAAAGATTGTAAGGGATGAGCCAGAATGGATTCCAACCAGTAAACCATAAAAATGGAGTGTTAAGTGTATATTTAAGACTCGGATCCTGCAACCTGATGCATATATATATATATATATATATATATATATATATATATATATATATATATATATATATATATATATGCACACACACACACACACACACATATATGGGTCATAGTTAAATGATCAAAGTTCATAACTTCGAATTTCATATGGCTGAAACCATAAGACTGAAGTTCTAAAACTTTGAACATTTAAACGGAGATCTCCATGCAGTGCGGAATGGGAATATTCCCTTTTCCTCAGTGTAGTGCGATCTCGGAGTGGGTATATTCTAATAGTGGTGGGTGTAGGGGGGCTTGCATCCCCTGCATATATCTGTTTTAGGTTTTTTTGTTTTTCTTTTTCGAATGTTCGATATTACAAAACTTCGATCATATGTTCCCGACCATATGAGTTTGAAGTTTTGTAATTTTGATCATTTAACATAGACCCATAGATATATATATATATATATATATATATATATATATATATATATATATATATATATATATATGGTTCCCATTCAGAAGCCTGAAACATCATAAGCCTGAAAATCAAAATCCTGAAACCAAAAGCCTGAAAATTCAGAATCCTGAAAACTCAAAATCCTGAAAGCCCAAAATCCTGAAAGACCAAAATCCTGAAACTCAAAATCCTGAAAACACAAATAATGCTAATATGTCACTATAAAGACACTAA
>NC_056741.1:251394600-251407100 GCF_019279795.1 Protopterus annectens | reverse complement strand
TGAGGTTGAAGTACACAGTAGATATGGGAATTTGCCCTTTCCCCACTGTAGTGTGACCTTGGAATTGGCATATATAATTAGCAGGGGGTGTGGAGGATGAAGATAGGCTTGTCCCTGCAAAAGAAATAAAAACAGTTCACTGCTTTTTTTTATTTTTGGTATGGTGAATTTTGAGCAGTTGTGCTCGACAACTTGTAGTTTGATATGCTGCTCGCTCAAGAAGGTAACATGCATCCAGCATGTCCTTTTCTCCACTGTATTGTGATCCTGGAGTTGGTATATATAGTTCATAGCCCCGCAGCTAGGTGAGTTATACTTGCATCAGCATGAGTTTTGTTTACGTTTGAGCAAGTGTTTACTTACCTTGAGAAAAGTCAGTATTTGGGTTTCTTCAGTTTCATTATTTTCATCTTCAGGCTTTTAACCATCAATCATATGGGCATCAGGATTTGAAAGTAGATCCATATACATATATATATATATATATATATATATATATATATATACACACACACACACACACACACACACACACACACACACACACACACACACACACACACACACACACACATGTATATGTATATGTAGGGTCCCCTGTCTAAACATCAAACGTAAATAAGAGTGAATATTAAAAGACTGAACATACATCGATGAAAACTCAGAAACTCAAACATCATGGGCTGTTACTGTGCAGAATCACAGTACAGTGTGGAATGGGGTTTTGCCCCTTTCCTCACTTCAATGCCAATCTCATAGTTTGTATATATAATTAGCAGGGAATGTGAATGGTACACAGGGGGCTTACTGCCATGAAAAAAAGATGGTTTTGTGATCCTGGCATAGCCTTTGAGCTTCTGGGTTTGCTGTGATGTGGGTTTGGTGTTTTAACATTCATTATTTTGAATGTTCGAAGTTTATACAAGTATCCATGTATATAAAGATAGATATAAAGATAGATAGATAGATAGATAGATAGATAGATAGATAGATAGATAGATAGATAGATAGATTTAAACTTCAAGAATAAAAATAAAAAGCCAACCAAGTGGATAAAGGTTCCCTTGTACCAAAGGCAAATGCAAATAAATAAAAAAAGAACAAGGCAGCCAAGCACAGCTAAAGAACATTAATTTATTAAAATACAAGTGGTAAGCGCTTTCATGCAGATACACTGCACTTCATCAGACCAATAGAATAAAAACCAAGCAACACAATTTTAAATAACAATAACAGAATCAATTAAAAACATAATTAGTGTTTCAAAGGGTGTGCCTTTAAAACAGGCTTTAAAGGTACACACCCATCATACCTCTCAACCTGGAAACATCAAAAATCTGGACAAAGGCCCATGGAAAATATGTACAAATCTGTATGTTGATTAACATAACATTTGCATACATAATTTATGTAACCCCATGCACTCCAATGGAATTGTGGGATACCAACTTTCAAAAGCAAACTGAAGAACAGACAACCAAAATATTGTCCCAGAGTCCCCCTGCAGCCATTTCAATCTCCCATTACTTGGTTATTTACCATAAACGCTGTAATGTGCATACTGATTTACTTCTACAATGATTATTTGGATTTCATTTAAAACTTTTATTTTACATTTTATAGCATAAACACTAATAAACATCTGCTAAACAAAGCAATACAGTCTCATAATGAAAATAGACTTAGCATTAAAACATCTCTGCCCTTGAAACTCACATTCATTAAAACAGCATTGAAACCCACATTCAAGGAAAATGCATCTGGCCAGTGGTGGATAAAGATTATCTTTGGGCTGTTTTCAAATCATAGGCCCCTTGCACACAAAACATGAATGTGTTATTTGATACACCTTTCTGATTGTATTAAATTATATTCCTTGTATAATACAGCGCACTTGTTAGAGCGTGTTTTAAAGTTATTGTTTTGAACATTTTTCCAGTAAGCAATTAAACAAAATGCATGAACCAATAATGACAAAACTGCCCAATTCAGAATATTCCCATCATAAAAGTCTACCCAGACTGCTACATTCCACCAGTATCAGTAAATATGCACAATCTCTGCAGAAGTAAAAGTCATCTAAATAATTCCACATTAAAGAGATCTATAACTAATGAAGAGATTGTTGCTAGCAAACAACTTTATATTTCATTGCTTCATCTACAAGTAAGGTGCCTGCTGCCCTTGATGAATAAATTATCTATGTTACATTAAAAATGATAAGCTAGTAATATTTCAGTAGGGAATGGATGGCAAAATTATAACAGGTTCATAGTAGAGGACATTCTCAGGACTGCAGCATCCACCCCCTTTAAAAGTGCAATACAGTACAGTATCAGCAATCCATCTACATACTGTGGGAGTAGAACCCACAGCCTTCTGCAGCAAAAGCAAGTATACTACCTGTTGTGCTACTAACAATTCAAGCAGACTTTGCATAAGCAGCACTACACTTGTCTTTGCCTGAAGAACTGTGCAGCACAAGAAATCAGGAAAACGCAAAATGTATTGGGGGGGGGGGCAAAGATTGAAAACCGGGGACAAATTTTAAATGTTGCTTATATAATCTTAGAAAGTTGCTAGAATAAAATGTTGTGTTACCATGTGCTTCCTGAAAGATAGGAATACTGACACTTTAATCATTATTTAGTGAATTTGGTTCTCAAGGATTTGCTAGAAATCCAAACATTTTATTTACCAGGAAAGTCCAACTTGGAACAAAGTAAATTTTCAGCAGAGGCTCCAAACACATGCATTTTTATCGGGCTCCTATTATTTTAGTAAACACATTAAATTGAGAAAGCTGTTTCATCGAATGTCATTACGCGAAATGGCAAAATTCCAAAACCAGGGAACATCGATTTTTTTTCCTAGGGAAAAATCACTGTGCCATTTTCAGGACTTTACCCTTTCCTCCACTGTGGTGCAATCTCAGAGTTGGTACATTTAAGTAGGAGGAGTGTGTTTGACATTTTGTGTTTTCGGGGAGTGTTGGTCGATTATATAGCATTCGCAATTCAGTGCGTTTGCTAAAATAATATAGACCCTTTTTATCATGGGAGGAAACCAGAGCACTCAGAGAAAACTCACACAAACACAGGGAGGACATGCAGACTTCACACAGAAGGCAATTCAGCCAAGAATCAAACCAGCAAACCTCTTGCTGTGAGGAAACAACACTACCACTGCACCACCACACTATCTGAATTTTAAGAGGAGCAGATCAAAAGTATGAGCCACTCTGTGAAAATTTGAACAAGTGAGAGCTGCAACTCCTTATAATTAGAAATTGTGGCATGGGTATAGAATTCAGGCTCTTGTACCTAAGGTACAGGGTTTGAGCCTGGGTAATCTTATCCACCAGTTATACTTAACTGGGGTATTACACGCACACACAAAGATATAAATCCTCAGAAAAATGCTTTTACAGTGAAACACTTACTCATTGCCCAGATTAAAAACTACATAGATATGCTATTCTAATGTGGGAATTACATGTGAGCTATATATTACATTTAATGAGTTACTACTGCCTCAGATAATAGTATAGTTATCTCAATTTCACCTTCTTTTTCCTATAAATTATTTGTGTTCTTTCCTTTATTTTTCAGATAGGAAGTTTCTCACCCCATTTTTCCTATGTGACTATCTATCTTGTCTTTTTTTTAAATATTTGCTATCTTAACTATGTGCAGTTTTTTCCTATATTTTTAATTTTGCTGCCATATTAGACATGGCTTTGTTGTCTAGAATTTATTTATGCATGCTTTTTGACCAGGTTCATCCCACTAATGGTATTAACACTAACTCGGGAAAATTTAGCTAGGTCAGTGGGGACAGAGTTATATCTGGCTCATCAAGTGCCTGGAGCCATTTTCAGGTCTGTAGCCAGTATCCAGATTCTGTGTTTTGTTTTAGACTTGAATAGTCATCAGTGTAGTGTTATTTTAAACCGGTAGTATGTACAGTGGAAAAATATAATTCTGATACTGGTCTTTACTCTGACAGGCTTCCTGAGTTTCACTTTACTTGTTTGAAATAACTGGTCTGTGCATTTATAGTTGTTGTTGTTGTCTTTTGGCTTTTCCTAATTAGGGGTCGCAGACTCGCCACAGCTGAACTCCGGTCCGCTAATGATTGGCAGTAGAGTGCCAGCTCAACGTTCAACCTTCAATGAAGGCACGCCCATTTACACATGTCTTTCGAACGCCAACCAACCACGGGGAGGACATGCAGACTCCACACAGAAGGCACTCCCTGCACTCCAGCTGAGAATCGAACGGGAGAAACTCTTGCTTTGAGGTAACAACACTACCGGTGCACCACTGCAGATGTAAACCTGCTAAATTTTCATTCACTATCACTAGTATGCTAATGCATATATAATTTGTAGTCTAGTTTACAGGCATCCATTTTTCACATTTTATGCCGTTATTTTGATTTGGTGACTTTCCCATCACCATTATGGTGTGACAGACTGCTCAATATTACCATGAGTGCGGCTAGATCCTGTCTAAAGCTTTAGCCTCTCCATTTATTCTTTTCAGCTGCAGGCTCGATTTCTGTGGCCTGGACGACGATGTAAAGCAATAGAAAACATGAGATTTGTTACCTTCCTTTGGTCATACTTATTTTTGTTAGTTTCATGCAGGCAGGCTTTGCTCACTATGTAACTGTGATAGTACATACATTCATGCATTTGTTTTCTGATATGCATAACCAGTTCAGGATCATGAACAGGATGCTAGCTTGCTACAGAAAGTATAGAGACACACGAACAAACAAACACACACACACACACACACACACACACACACTTAACTAGTCCGCTAATTTAAATGCAGCTTGCGGCAGACATTCAAATGCAGCTCTTAGCACATACTCGTGGCAGAAATATTCAAATGCACTAAAGAATCATATGGACCTGGTGAGACCAGTAAACATGGAACAGGAATTCAAATGCAGCTCCTAAAATACTTGTACTCTTATCTGGAGCCTGAGGAAATGCACGCTATGGCCAGAAACAAGTAAGTGACTCTACTAATTCAAATGCAGCTCTCAGCACATGCTCACGGCAGAAATTCAAATGCAGCATGGAAATCACTTTAAACTAAAGAATTATATATAGCTTGTCATAATGTGAATGCTTGACACCTTCCTTAACTAGTCCGCTAATTTAAATGCAGGTCTCAGCACACGCTTGCGGCAGAAATTCAAATACAGCTACGGGAAAATTGCTTCAATTAAAGAATCATATGGACCCGGTGCAACCAGTAATTTGAATGCATTGCTTGCTCAACTAGTCTGAACTCTGAATTCAGCTCCTAAAATACTTGTCCTCCTTGCCTGGAGCAGGAATTCAAATGCAGCTCCTGAAATACTTTCACTCCTTATCTGGAGCCTGGGGAAATGCACGCATGGCTTGTACACTATGGCCAGAAACAAGTACAGTGAACCCCTCAAGCCAATTCCGGCAGGCTGTTCACGGAGCTGATATCATTGCACATACCTCTGCATGTGATGACATCAGCTAAAAAAATAAAACAAAAGCCAGGAAATTCAGAAATTAAGGGGGTGCCACTTGGGAATCGTGGCACACCATTATTTGGACCTCAAAATGGTAAAAACTGAGAAATCCAGTACGATTGAGAGGTATGACATTCATTCAGCCCTGGTGCTCTATGTGCAGTAAAGCCTAATAATCCATTTGGATTCCGCCAATTCAAGTTTATTCCTCATATCTCCCCCTTGCCTATCATAGGTTCATAGGTTCATAGGTTTATACTAGGCTATCTGCCCTAAGGCATTTATAAGCCTAGCCCAAATTATTGTGGCTTACGCCACCCCTTATATGAAAAAATACTGTGCCCATTAGTTTGTTGTGCCTCTGTCCAGCAGTGACCCAGAGATGATTCCCGGGGTAAACCTACGATCTCCCATCCACAGGTCTAGATTTCTCTTGAACAGAGTCAGCGAGGTGCTCTGCCTCACATGGACCGGGATTTTATTCCACAGCATAGGGAGTCTCTGAGTGATAAATCTATCCCTCCAGCACGTCCTATTTATATCCGTGCTAAGGTTTAAGTCGCTTGCTCTAGTGGTTTTGGTGGATTTGGATTTTTGAGGTGGAGCATGTCCATTAATTCCGGGTTGGACATGGCCTTGTATGTCAGGCACATGTCACCTCTGAGCAGACGGTATGCGACTGAATAGAGCTGGAGTTTCTTCAATCTGGCAGCATATGACAGATTTTGGAGTCCCTTTATCCTTTTGGTGAGGAACTTTTGGGGTCTCTCCAATTGCTGCAGATGTCGGGTGAGATACATCCCGAATGGGGCATTGTACTCGATCATTGGTCTGATAAGTGAAGAGTACAGGGAACAATGACCTCACTAGATCTGGATGTGAATCCCTTCATGATCAGGTGGGCAATGTAGAAGGTCTTTCTAACCACTTTAGCAATGTGAGTGTCAAAAGAAAGGCCACTGTCAACCTGGGTCCCCAGGTCCCTGATAACCTCTTCTGTGCTTAGTGGATTGCCACCTATATGGTAGCTTGGGGTTACCTTGTTTTTCCCGAAGGGTATGACTATACATTTTTTGGCGTTTAACTTCAGGCCATGGCTCTGGCACCAGCTATCTGTTTCCGTGAGTCCCTTCTGAAGGATATCTGTGTCCGATGCACTTTCCACTATGGCGCCCAGTTTGCAGTCATCTGCAAACTTTGTCAGCCAAAGTCCTCCCATGTTGGCCTGTACTTCTGAGAAGTAGATGCCTATCAACACCTATCAGTTGCAAAAGCACATCCATGATAAACATGGGCATGTTTTTGCTTTTATGGTTTTTCAACTGATAGGCGTTGATAGGAAAAATTATGTTTTTTTAATTGTTTTTTAATTGGTTCTATTATTTAAAAGTGTGTTGCTCATTTTTTATTCTGTTGGTCTGATGAAGTGCATTGTATCTGCATGAAAGGTCTTACCACTTGTATTTTAATAAATTGATGTTCTTTAGCCGTGCTTGGCTGCCTTGTTTTTTTTTTTTTATTTATTTAGATATTTAAACTTTTCAGTTTCCCAAAATCTGAATTTCATTCTGTTAGCATAACAGCTATTCTTTTTTCATAATGGATAAGTTTTATTCAATGCCTTGTGCTTTTTGATATCACTACTGCAGTCTTTTTAACTGTACCTACTTGATTGTTTTTCACTTGTTCTTTCTTACAGATACATTATTCTGTCCTTTTCTTTCTGCAAATATTTGTATTTCTGAAAAATTCTATTTCTTGGTTTATCTCCTTTGGCACTTCCTGTAAGAAATACAGAAGTGTTATTACTTGTATTTATTTGTACAATACAACATTTGTTGCCTCTTTTATAATTCCTTTCGCACTGACCCACTCCTCGTTCACTTCCATTTCTTTCCTCATCTGAGTCTTAACAACATTTATTTGTGGTTTAATAAAGGCTTGATTATGCAACTTGATTCTAAAACTGTACATAATAAGCAATGTGAAAACTGCAGGTGAATCCCAGATGATGGTTCACTTAGACTTCCTCCATTCAAAAAAAAAAAAAAAAAAAAACACAGATTAAAACTGCATGCTTCTTCTGGGTTAATAGCACCATCAACCCTGAGCCTGCCCATTTTACAGTAACAGAATGCTCTTAGTCCCAGATAAAACAGGCACTGTTCAACCCTTATCAGGCAGCTATGAACCGCCTACTACAAATTTCTTTCCAGCAGTAGTTATCACATGGATAGGTACTACAAGAATGATTTCATCTTAGTGTCAGTCACTCCAATAGCAGCTATCCCATGGATGGATACCACAAGTATCTAGTCATCTTAATCTCAGTCATTTCAGGAACAGTTATCACATGGATGGATACCACAAGAATCTAGTCAGCTTAATCTCGGTCACCGCAACACCAGTTAGCACATGAATGGCAACCCCAAGAATCAAATCATCTTAATTTCAGTCACTCCAGCAGCAGTTACTACATGAGTGACTACCTCAAGAATCATGCCAGCTTAATCTCAGTCATTCCAAAAGCAGTTATCACATAGATGGATACCCCAAGAATCTAGTCAGCTTTATTTCAGTCACTCCAGCAGGAGATATCACATGGATGGATACCACAAGAATCTAGTCAGCTTAATCTCAGTCACCTAGAAACAGACAGCATTACTTAAAAAGTTCACATCAAACATTTCTGCAATGCATTTCTGCAAACTATACTCTCCATTAATTTATTTTGTAAGGAGGGACTGCCACCCCTCATAACTGTCACTTAGCCAGTTTAGAGGTAGGCAGAAGTCTGGGAGAACCAATCAGAGTTAACTGGAAACACTTGATTGGAAAATGCATCTCAGGCATACGCACTTCATTTTAAAAATGATGCATCTGACATGATGACCGTGTTCTAAAATAGCTTGGATGATGAATAAGTAGCCACTGTATAAACTGCCCACTCTTTGTATGTGCTACTGTCTATGCTGAAGGTATGTAGACAAAAAAAAAAAAAACATAGCTGGCTTTTTTGGAGGGGATCTATATCTCTTTCAAAATTTCTTCAATTTCTTTCCGTTTCATGATCTCAGACAGCAAGCAGCCTGCAGCAGTTAGCCAATACTCAACTAATCCATCCCCAACATAATCCTAGTAAGATAGGTGACCACAGGAGATACTGATTACCTTCATGTTGTAGGTGAGGTGCTTCATGTGTTACACCACAGCACACACAGCCTTGATTTTGTCTTATCACTACTGCTAGTTTCTGAGTAAATGATTTTGTAATTATTTCCAAAAGACCTTGTAAAATTGTGGAAAAGAAGAGTATGAAAAGTGGTATCTGGCCTTTTATCTGTTCCCCAGTCGTCTGAATGCATGAAGATTAGCAAGCAAAATCCAGGGAAAAGAATTAGCAGCCGTGGGTGCAGAGAATCTGAAAAAGAACCCAGAACTGCATTCTGTGTCTTTAGTTGGGTAACAGACTGAATTCTTTTATGTACATTTATGCATATTAGTAAGGGGTTGACTGTGTTGATCTAGATACACAGGTGACCTGTAGTTCTCTGCAAAGGAAAAAAAAAATGTCCCAGCTGAATAAAAACAAAAAACATGAGCTGAATGGATATTCATTTAAAAATATACTTAATGAGATATTTCTGTGAAAAAAAAATCAGTAAATTAATCATATAGGCAGTAAATCAATGAGATAAAACACTCCAGAGGGTTAGAAGTAAAAAAAAAAAGTTAACAAAAAACAACTGTGGGGGCTGATTTGAGTGTTCGATTTCAGCAGAGACCCAAACAATAATTTAGAAATTAGATGAGTAGAACAAGCGCACAGTTAATAGGAACAAAACACAAAAAGGAGTGAAGTTATTTGGTTTTTAAAACTGTAAATGCAACCATTAGTTGGACTAAAGGAATGCTAGGAAAAGAGGACAGAAAGAGGTAGAAATGTTCAAATGTGACAAAGGTTACAGAGGATACGTTAATATGTAGAAAGGGGAATATATCAGTGGATAGCTGCTAGAGGGGTTTAATATACCCAAAGTCTGCATACATTATACTAAATAATAAGTGTGTGTACTGTGTAGTATGGACCTCATCTTACATCATCATCATCAGATGGATAGGTGCATAAAGCAATTCAATCAATACTTAAAGCAAGTATTGAGTAATGTATCCAAGGAGAACTAGAACCAAAGCTCCAGGATAAAATCCTTCATTTTCTTCTGTTTGTACTGACACTCCACAATCAAACAACTGAATTCAGACAATGTTTGATAATATATAGGAAAATCCTTTGAGAGCTCTTGAATGTAATTTTTTTTTAATTTTAAAAGACTGTCATCAGGATCATCTCCTTAAGAAAATGCAGCAGTACCAAAAAAAAAAACAGTGGTGTGAATGGTCCCCATAACTCTGTCAGGCTGAGGTTGATAGAAACAGTTTATCATTACTAAGTACTATGTATCAGAAATGATGGATGCAGTGGCAAGAGCCTTTGAAATACTGTATTAGGTAGGCCCAATATACTGTGTAACTAGTATAAATCCCTCCAAATCACCCCAACCTAAAATGAATCACATTAGCCTACTTAAATTTTAGCATCCACCACATAAGTCAGCAGGGATGTCTGTTATATGTTTGGGGACTGTTATTCCTTAGAATAGTACAAATTGAAGTGCAGTTACAAGGAAATATACACTAGTTCTGAAACTGCTGTACTTGGATTCATTCCCTCTTATCCAAGATACCATAGTCTCTGAGTCAGTGTATATATACCCTGAAGCTTCAGCTGCTTGGTTGCAGCAAAAAGAAGATCTTCTGTTTAGAATGATATCAGCATTTCCCCCTTTAGCATACCAGAAGTTACTGTCATCCTGTCCTACTTTCAGGAATAAGCTAGACAAATACATTAAAGCCATTGCAAATATGGCCGCTTAACATCTGAACTTGGGAAACTCAGTCAACAGAAATACCTTTACTTTATTTTTACAATTCATCATCCCCTCTTCTCCATTTTGAGGATAACACTGCTGTCCAGCATTTCAAACTAAATGAATCAGCATTTCAAGTATTCTGACTTCTATCAGAGGTTAAGGCCATAGGCTACCTGCTGCTTTGCAGAAATATGAAGGCTTCAGGTCATATTATAGGACCTAACAAATATGATAAACACTGGTTGAAAAAAAAGTCTTTTCAGAACACACAGAGTTTAAAAAACACCAGAGGAATTAAAACCATCACATTAAAGTCTTTAGCCTTAAGTCTACTTATGTAACCCATGAGGTTTCCTTAGAACTGAGGACAATTAGTTACCAGAGATGGTGGTGGAGAATCATGACTCTCCAAGAGAAAATGAATGACCTGGAATCCCTCAGCAGGTGAATCAATATCTGTATCCTTTACAGAAATGACAAAAAAAGGAGGGATTATACTGACTAACTTTTATTTTGTATGAGCTAGTAAGATGGGTCTGGAGTTCCACTCCCTCTCAAATCAAGAGGGTTGACAAGACTAGTAGATGGGGGTATGAAAGCAAACATTTACTTAGACACCTCATCACAAAATCCTTTAAATTACATGTTTAAGGAAGTTTATCTGTCCCACAGGGAAGGTGCTAAAGGCATGAATCGCAACTCTCAGATTAGAATAGTACAAGGTAAGTGTGCTAACTTGTGCTTTGAAAATAAAGTCCTCAACCAGTGGTTCAATGGTTCAAGGCATCGCTCTCAAAAGTGAGAGAGAGAACTGAAATAAACTGGAACAGACTCATTTCACAAGATGGAAATATATAATACTACAGATGGGAAAAAGAAAAACAAGATCAACTCACAGCACGCAGTACTCCTTTTATTAAATTTTTTTAGAGCAGAAATGCTTAATCCTAAGCACGTACAAAATTAAAGTAGCAAAGCAGTGAATGCATTTAACTAGAATAACCTGTTATATATAATATATATGAATCCCTATCAGATGATCGAGTTTCAGAAACTCGAAATTCATATGATCGGGACCATATGGCTGAGTTTTTGAAAACTCAAACGTTTTGAATGGAGATCATGGTACAGTGCGGATCAGGAAATTTAACCTATTCCTCACTGTAGTGTGATCTCAGAGTTGGTATATATAATTTGCAGGGGGTGTGAGAGGTGAAGTCCCCCCCCCCCACATGGGGCATGCAGGGGGCCTATACCCCTGCAAAAACTTAAAGTTAAATTTTGTGTTAAATTGAATTAACAGCATGTACATAGACAGAATATACAACTGTATATTCATAATTGCTGACAGATTTATTGAAACAAGCCAACCAAGCACTACTGTGAGATTATAAACATTTTCTTTATAACATGGATAAAACTGTCAAACACACTGCACTTCCTCAGCTGACCCAGATTACAAAATGTCCACCACAAAAGTCTTTACAACCATTTTTATAGTTTCAAAACTTTCTCCTTGATGGAAACATTATTTTCCTGTGTTGAAACCTTTGTCTGTATTCTTATCTCAAGCTGGAGAAAATCAGTTCTCGGCAAGCTGAAATGTTCTTTCACAAACATTATTTCATTGATGTAGTAGTCTGTATCTTTTTCTGCTGTGTTAGCCATGCTCATCCAGAGAAAGGCAGTTCTCAGCATAAAATGTTCTGTCATTGATAGGACAGTTGTAACTTTTTCTGTTGTGTTAGCCATTTCCCTTTAGCTTGAATATCTGTGTACATTCAACTGTTTAGGATATTTCAACAAGCCTCTATTGTTAATGCCATCTGTTACAAAACATTCAGAAGTATAATACATTTGTTATTCCACACAAGCACATTCTGTTAAGCCAATGCATCACATGCTATTCTAAAAATATCTCACACTGTTATAGGTTAATAGGGTCATAGGTGTGTACTAGGCTAATGGCCCTGGAGCCCTTACAAGCCTAGCCCATAGGATTACCCTGCCATTGTGCCACCCAACCTTAGTTCCCAGTACCTC
>NC_056741.1:251317100-251389600 GCF_019279795.1 Protopterus annectens | reverse complement strand
AGGTCACCTGCGGCTAATGATGATGACAACATGTAAATGGCACAGTCTGATGACACAATGGCATTCTCAACAACACTACTACCGGAGACCTCACACTAGTACTTAAACATATGGGATAAAGCCAGTTAGTGGCTGAAATATTTGAAGGAGTGGCTTGGAGGATGGCCATGCCCATCCTTGGGGGGGGGGGGTTGCACACTCTTGAGCTATAGCATTACACTTTGATTTCTCTGGAGGATACAAAAAAAACAACCATGAGGTGCTGCCAGAGGGTGGGTGAGGCATCCTGCTGTCATCAGCAGCTTGTGATAATGACGGGTGATACAGCATTGATTCACATTACATGCCCCACCCTTAGTATGTTATTCAGTGCACACAGAGGTGGGGAGAATAGGAGAAAACAGCCCCCAGTAGTAGCATAATGCTGCCCAGAGTCCTTAATTTCCTCACCTGCTCCAGACATGGATTGTTTTTGTCCAGGGGAAGATAAGGCAGGTCTGAGAGACCCAGTGGATGAGGAGAAGAATTGAGAGCAGCTGATGGCCAGCTGTGAAGGAATCAAAACAGGTTAAAATACAGGCGATCTCACACTCATCCCCCCCCCCCCCCCACACACACACACAAGGAGCCATTGCAGGGACAAGCCAAAACTCCAGACTCACCATTGTTTGATTGATGTCCTGCAACTGTAAGCAACTATAAGCCCCACCCAGTCTACACAAGAGTCCCCAAAATGGATGGCAGCTGAGAATTTCACTCCTCCTTACTTGCACATATACCCCAGAAGGAGGAGAAGTCTGGTGGTCTGCTGTGCTGCCAATACTTCAGGTGTGTCCATGTCTGAGTACAGCACTTGGCATTAATTAAATTAGTGAACGTGCAGGCTAGTGCTCCAAGTGCAGACATCTGCTACCCATACCATTGTAGAGATAAGCATGCTACATGACCTGCAGGATGATATACAACACCTGCATAGTGTTATGGTGTTTAATGACAATGCTCAGGTCACAGTTATTAATACTGCATCCACTGATATGTCCATGAGGCAGATGGCAACCATGCAGGGGTTAATCACAGACTAGGCATACCCAGATGACACAGACTATCCCTGAAACATCACCACTATCATCTCCAACCACAGAGGCCACCACACCTAGATATTGGAGAGTCTCATGTATCTGGCTGTAGACACTACTCATGCCCCACCACTGGAACATACTTCTGCTCTCATAATTCTACATCATCAATATCAGATGTGAGTATAAGTAGGGCCACTCCTTCTCATGGCTGTTGGCCTGGTTGTGGAATTCATACATCTGTTGGCTTTGACATGTGCATGTGTGTGCTGCCATGAGTCTGCTCCATCACTGTCACAGACCTCATCAGGCCCTAAGACCATAGGCCACCCCATTTCAAGTACCCAAAGTTCATGACAACATACCAGTACCCCAACATTAGAGGATATGATCTCTGACTCCACACAACCTGCTTCTAGAATGCATGAAATCCACTTCCCTTGACTCTGGTCCCTAAGATAGCATTGCTGCTCCTCCAGGTGCTACCTGTGCAAATGATGATGACTGTGCCTTGCCTATCCCCAAACCTGTGTGAGTAAGGTAATGAGTGATGCACAGCCTAGGCAATCCATACACTATTTTTTGAATAACCTGGGGCTTTCATCATGCATGCTTATTTTGTTCTGCATTATCTCCATTATGGCCCATAGTTGTAGACCAGATGCTGCTTCTTTGCCAGTGCTGCAATGCATTACATCCATCTCTGCCTCATTTCAGGTCTTGTTGCTACCTGCTCTTCCTCTGACAGGCTGCCCTGCTGCTTGTCTACTGCTCCAACAGATATGGTGGATCCTGCTAAAACACTTCCCTCCTGCTGCAGCTGTTTCTTCCAAGGTATTTTATGCAATTTGGTGCTCACAACAAATATATGGTGCTAAGTTTCAAGTGAATACTACAGCCAGATACATCCAGGTGGATGCTCCAATGTTCCTAGTTTGGATGAACATTCTTATTTTCAAACTTAATTTAGCCTTACACAGGATTAACCTAATTTTAGAGTTATGTCCCTATTTTCATGCTTGATTTACCCCTTTATACAATTTTCTGAATCATCCCATCACATGCAATTTTTGAAGCTATCTGGTACACAGAAAAACACATTACTTGCTCAGCATTCTAGTGGCAACAGCAATTAAAAGAAAAAAAGACACACATCCTATATCTCCATTTTTGTGAAGCAAAAATAAATGACCTTGGTGGTAAAATTTTGCATTACAGTTCATTAAAGTCTATAGATTTTACACCGTCTCCTTGATAATGTGCTTATATTTTCCATCGTTTTTGCCACTCTCTGTTTTTTGTAAACATGCACTTTTGAGTAGTATCCCACATTTACACTAGAAGCAGGAAGAGTTATGTGTTATTTGGTATTCAAATTTTATACTAAATTAGATGCCCAGATTTGTAGCTGGATGTACTTACATTTCAAGGGTATTTGCTCCTATTTTCAATGTCTGCAGGTTGAGAGGTATGTATCCAGGTAGTGGACACATCTCTTCAGTTCTGATGAACATATGTTCTACTGCATTTCATGTCTTTACATGCACAGCATTATATACCATCACTACCGTGGTCTGGAGGTTGTGGATTTTGGTCATCAGCCACTGTTCCAATGCATATCTGATATTCTCTGCAACACACAATAGTAGCACCAATGGTCCACTGCCCATCTGAATAGTAACTGTATACACTAGCATTCATACCTACCAAAATATGTCCCTACCAAGTAGATGCCCCACTGGGAAGACATTCTGCACAAAATGTTGCTAATGGTCAGACGTGTGCCAGATGTGAGAATCCGAAACATTCTAGATGATACCATTGGCATTGCATACTACCTGACAGTTGAGGAAGTACAGAACTTTTCTGCTGATGCATCTGAAACTCTGTTGACTAAATGGGGCCTTAATGGCAATTTCTGTGCAATCAGTAGTTCTCAAGATGTAAGATGCATTCATATTGATGATACACTCCTCCTCAGTCCATGGGATCCTTATATGCAACTCAACATGTTGCAGCATAATAGCATGGAATTGTTGGAATCACAAGTCTGATGACTATGGAATTCCTACTGTATTCCCAGTAGGTCATTGAAAGCTTCCTGTAGATAGGATGTTTATAGTTACACCTATATCAGTGCTCACTGAGATAGGCTATCCGCACATCCATGATGGATTCCACGTGAGGGTGGCACAATCACGTATGGTAGCCCTACCTACACAGGAGCTGTCCATGATCTGTTGGTCTTCAAAATGATGGCACGAAGGGCAAAGGCATGCCCCCATTGCTAGCATTTTTTCCAATGGTGGCCACTAAGATGCTAAGATGTGTTGCTCTGTTATAGCTTATGTGATCACAAACATTCTAGTATCCTGTACACCAGCATTCCTGGCCTTCAGAATAGGTGACCAATGTGGTAGAAAGTGCCTGACTTATATGCTTCTGAATTGCTCTGCCATATTTTATTGCATTATTTACAAAAGCATAATCCCTCACTTGCATCAGGGAATGTATTCCCTCTGTTATTGTACAGTCATTTGTATGCACTCCACACTGTAATTTTCTCCCTAACTTGACCTTGTTACTTGTGTCTCTGAATTGCCTCCTCCCTGCACATCACCACTTTCCACTATATTTTGCAGAGTGTAGTGGACATTCTATGTAATCCAGTCAGTATTTAACTGAATTTGAAGATAGTTATATAACAGCATAGTGGCATTACTCAATACATGCAACTTGATAAATGTACTGACTTATTATATTAAATATTTAACTGTAAAATAACATTACCACTGATACTGACTTATGAAAAACATTTTGCACAATTCTCTACACGTGCATACTATGAAGATTAGAAAATATTAGTGCCAATGCATTATTCATTAATTGATTGCTAAGTGTCAGATGGATAGAAAACCTACTTGGTAATAAATGGTACCTGTTTTGATTGGCTTTACAGGGACCAGCCCTTATTCTTAAACTATTCAACTTTTTTTCTTGTTTTTTTGCTTAGCAGGGGCCTCAAAAGTTTTCATTTGGCTGTTTGGCAATAAGATAAGGTCTAGTGCTGATTCCAGTATAGTAACAAACCACATATATGATGATCTGCTAGAAAAAATAACCACTACATATTTTTCTGACTACAGAATTTTACTTCAGTACTTTTTTTAAATAGTACTGAATCAGAGGTGGGTAGACAAGATTAAAAAATGGAATCTACATTGTCAATGAACTAACCTTTGATACAAAGTACTCAAAATTAATCAATAAGTATGGGATTAAAGTCATGATTATATCATTATAGTAAACAAAGAAATCCATCATTGATAATTATGCTTTGCCTGTCCATTATTAGACCTATAGCCAAATGCAATAGCCAGGCACATAACTTTACCTGTACATAAGGGCAGAAACAGAGATGATTCAAAGACACAGTACTACAATACAACAAAACAACATTAATATGGAGATGAAGAAAGACTATGCCTATTATACTGACGCATTCTCTTATACAGCCTTACCAGGAGATTATTTTGTTTGTGTTTAAAGACAGTGATCATGAGATCATGGTGGCTTCTTTCTTGATTGCACCATTTAACGCACAAAAACATAATTTAGAGAATGAATATCAATAAGAAATGCACAAATCAGTTTCAGTCCCAGCACCTTCTATGACTGGAAATCATTATTATCATCATCATCATCATCATCATCAACCCTCTTTTTTTCCACATTTTCTACATGGGGTTGGGGTTTTATGTCACTTGTTGCCATTTTTTCTGTTCAGTACCACTCTCCTGCCTTCTTTGGTAGTCATAGTTCACTGTCACAGGTCTTCTCTCACATAATCCATCCACCTCTTTGATGGATGCCCTCATTTCCCCTTACCTTCTTCATGTCTGTCTCAAATCTTTTTCACCAGATTGTCTTCTGCCTTTCTACACATGTGCCACAATAATCTGACCTCTTTGACCTTTTCTGCAATTGGAGTTTACTTTTGTTTCTGCTCTTATGTCCCCATTCCTTCATCTGTCCCACAGTGTGCATCCTACCACCCATCTCAAGCACTTCATTTCCATCACCTCTAGCTTCCTCATCTGCTCTGTGTTTAATGCCCATGTTTCTGTACCATACAGTAGTACTGGTTACACCACTGTTTTGTACACCTTACTTTTAAGATTCTTGGCATTCTTCTGTCATACACAGCCCCTGACACTCTGTTCCAGTCAGCTGCAGCCCCTCTGATTTTAGCTTTGATCTACTCATTCAGACTTCCCTTCTCCTCAACCACCCCTCCAGATACTTGAAGCTGTTAAACCGTTCCACTATTTTTCCCCCTATCTCAGTTCTCAGCTTCATCTTGTAGTTTGGAGTGCAAGAGATGTACTGTATCATTAAGAAGCATGTCAAAACTGTACATGGACATATAAAATCCCAGACACATGCACTCCAGAGAGCCATTTTGTAAGAGCAGTCACAGTGATAGCATGTATGAATACAGTTGCTAATTTGTATATAAGTTAAACCCAGTAACCTTAAATAATAATGTGTTTCTATATAATAAAGCTGCTTGGAAAGAAGCCACAAAGACTCTTCTATTGTTTCCAGAATGAGAGAGTGACATGGTGTCAGAACTGGAATGGAAGAGAATAAAATCTGGAGCCATGAGGTGCAGAGATGACTGTGAAGGCAAAACTAAGAGGAACGAGCAAAAAAGATCCAGAAAAGAATCAAAGGCAATAACAAGTAACACAAACTGTTTATTTGATAGAAAAGACAAAAAGGAGCATTACAAGGGCAAAAACTGCACTATTAAACAAGTGAAAGGCACAAAACGTTTGTTAACTAAAGGAAATGTTTAAAACAATGTATTTGATGAAACAATTAACAGTAAAGCTAAACGAGCATGTTTAAAAATAAAATGAGCATGTATAAGGCAAAATGAGTGTGTTTCAAGCAAAACAACTGGGCGTGTTTAGAGTAAAATGAGCACAAGAAAAGTACATTGGGCATGAAAAGGGCTTAAGCGAGCAAAACAAATATAATATGGGCAAAAAGGGTACATTAAGCAGAAATAAAGTAAGGTGACTGCATATATTTTGGCAAAGTGCTATGTTTTGGCATAACTATGACTTTGTATTGTATCAAGGGCATAACTAAAGTTATTTGAAGTAATTAAAGTGTGTAAAAGTGCTTATAGTGTGTGCTTATTACTGTGCATGTATTTTCGAAAGTTTACTGTGTGCAAAGTGCAACTATTTCGTGAAATACAGTCAAAGTATAGCTATTTCTAAAAGTTTTTTGTGCTGGGTGTGTCTATTCATAAACTGCCACCATTACACAGTGTTTCTTGTACTGTAGAAAATTGCCTAGCAAGGTATCACCATTTTGGGGACATTTCAGTGTGCTGTATAGAGTTATTCGTGAAGTGCAATTACTTCAAAAAGTTATTGAGTTTAAGGCAAAGAGATGTCCAATTTACTCACATTGTGTAGTTATTTTATATGTTTCTTACACTGATAAGAGGTGATTTCTTGCAAAACAATATTACAAAAGTATTACAGTGCCCAAGAGTTATTCATTCGCATTGTAAAGTTGTTTGAGATGTTTCTAAAAGTGATGATAAATGACTTTGGCAAAATGATAAATGACTTTAGCATTTAGCCTTTCAAATGATATTAATAGAGTATTGAAGTGACCGAGAAGTTTATTTTGCAAAGTCTAGTTATTCAGCGGTACTATGAGTTGGTCTATTAGCATTATTTCGGAAAGCCCAAAAGGTATAAATTCAGAAGCATAAAGGCATTGGACAAAGTTACAAATACTGTCATAAGTTTCTGGCATATGTGCATGCGTGTATGTTTGTGCTTATTTGCAAAACCCTTCACTAGTATGTGCTAATATGACATATGGATTTCGAAAACCCCTACCACTTGCATGTGATCAGAACATTGCAGAGAACTGGAGAATATCTGAACAAGAATATGATATTTTTATACAACCAGCATATGTAGATAGAGATGCATGCACCAGAGCATTCATTTTGCTAAACCTAGGTGGGTCAGAAGCCATAGAAAGAGAGCGTTCATTTGTGTATGCACCTGCAGTATATG
Source organism: Protopterus annectens (assembly GCF_019279795.1). NCBI lineage: Eukaryota > Metazoa > Chordata > Ceratodontiformes > Protopteridae > Protopterus > Protopterus annectens. The sequence continues at coordinate 251,382,411 of NC_056741.1, read as the reverse complement.
AGGGAGAAGGTGAAAACCGTGATATTGTTGTACAAGCTGAATCAAGGGAAGACCCTGAGTGTTTGAAGCGCAAGTTCAAAGAAATTTGTAACCCGCAGACAGATATTACACTAAAGAGGCATTTGTTTTACACGAGAGATCAGAAACCATGGGAAACATTTGCAGCTTATATAACTGACCTGTGAAACAGAGCTAAAACGTGTCGGTTTGGTGACTTAAAAGATGAGCTGATAAAGGACAGGCTTGTATGTTCTATTAGCAATGCTGCTGTGAGAAAGATTTTACTTTGTGACAGTTATTTAACATTTAGCAAAGCCATAGAGATTTGTCAAATCCATGAGGTGACAGAAAAGCACACAAGTATGGTTGTGAGTGACAAGAGCATGATTTCATTTAGCTCTAGAGCAAATGTAGACAGCATGCAACATGTGGCAAACAAAAGTAGGCCAAAGTACATGTCAACTACAGGGTTTCCAAGGAAGACGTGCAGCTTTCCAGCAAATTCTAAAAAAGGAGTGTGTTCCAGCTCAGTGCAGTACAAGTATGAATCAGCAAAACCCAAGTCCAACTTTATTGTTAACTGTCATAATTGTAGTGCAAATCATGAGTCTAAAACAGAGAAGTGCTTAGCATTTGGTCAGCAATGTAATAAGTGTAAAAAATGGAACCATTTCCAAAAGTTTTGAAAATTGAGTAAGCCTCATGCAGTTGTAAAGAAAGGTCACACAAAAAAGCAAGCTGATCAAGCAGAGTCGAAGCAGTCAGCTTTCTATGTAGATGGCGTATCTGTGCTTGGTGAACGAGTTGATGCAGTAAATTTATCAACGATGAGCGAAGTATTTTGTACTGTCCTGATTAATGGAAAAGCCACAGAGCTAAAGTAGAAACTGGTTCAAAGTGTAATGTCAGCAGACACATTTGCTGAAGTGAGAACTAAGGAACAATTCAATGTAGTCAGTAGTGTGAGACTTGTTGCTTATGGAGGTGAAGAAATTCAAACCAAAGGTTCAGTGATGCTTTTATGTTATTTGTCCAGGAAATGTTACAACTTGTTATTCTAAATAGTCAAAAGGCCAGTGCAATCTTTATTGGGTCACAAAGACAGTTTGAGAATGAATCTGCTTTATTTTGCTAAAGAAGTTCATTATGTAAGTGCATTTCCAAGTTTTAATTTTTCAGAAGCCATTTTCTCAGAATATGCTTATATTTTCAATGACAAGTTAGGCAAACTTCCGGTTGTGCATTCCATGAACTTAGACCCAGAGGTCAATCCAGTAGTCAGTCCAGCAAGAAGAGTTCCAATAGCTATGCAGGATAAAGTTAAAGCTCAGTTGGATAAAATGGTGCAGCAAGGTGTGATGTGTCCAGTCATAGAACCAACTGGATGGGTATTGTCCATGGTAGCAGCTCACAAAAAAGGCTCAGATGAAACCAGAATATGTATTGACCCAAGAGACCTGAACAAAGCATTGAAGAGAACCACTTCAGCTAAGTCCATTTCCTGAACTACCTTGGTCAATCATTGCAACTGATATCTTTGAGTGGAACAATCAACACTATTTGGGTTTGGTAGACTCTTATTCGAATTGGTTTGAGATTGATCTGCTACTTAACTTAACATCCACTGCTGTTATTACTAAGTTGAAACGTCATTCCTCAGTTCATGGTAGTCCATACAAAGTTCTTTCCTTCAATTGTACTCAATTTACTAGCCAGTTATTTCAGAAATTTGCAAAAGAATGTGACTTTGTACATATCACTAGTAGTCCTGAATATCCTCAGTCTAGCAGAACGTGCAGTACAAAGTGCAAAGCAATTACTTGAAAAGTCAAAGTATGACAATACCGATGTGTTCTTGAATTTACTTAATCTCAGAAATGTACTCTGTGAAGATATTCTTGGCTCACCTGCTCAAAGACTACTTTCCAGGCAAACTAGAACTACGCTACCTATTACTTTCAGTCTGTTGAAGCCTAAACCTAAGAACAATAAAACTATCAAGGCTCAGTTGTTTACGTACCTTCTGTGACCTACTTTACAGAGGCACAGTAGGCTAATCTAATAGGGAGGCGGAAGCCAAATATACTCTGGCTAGGCTTATAAATGCCCTAGGGCAGATAGCCTAGTATCTACCTCTACCTATGAACCTATGAAGTGTAATATCCAGAAATCTAGTTACAAGCGATCAAGCAGATTACTTAGTCCCTTGAGGGAAGGAGAGACAGTAAGAATCAAGACAACTAAAGGTTTTGATCAAATAGGACAAATTACAGACATCTGTACCAAACCAAGATCTTACTTGGTAGACTCTGAAGGTGTGGAATATAAAAGGAATCAAAGACATCTTCTTTCTGTACCAGAATCACCATCACCATCACAACATTGTTTCTGTGATGCAGACTTCAGATCTAAGAGTGAATCAGACACTGTTCTCATACCTGAATGGGTTCAAAATCCTGATTCCATTCCAGAAAATGATCAGAACATTCCACAGGTGAAACATATTACAGAGACTGTTCCAGTTGCTATATCTCATTCACAATTTTACATCACATGATATGGGCTAGTATCAAAGCCTAGTGTGAAATACACGTCAGCGTGGACTTGATTGTATATATCTGTGTATTTAGCATTGTATAATGCATGACAAAAAAACTGCTTGTGATTTCTGCATGCCAATAGACTCATAGTGTCATATGATCTAATTCTCAAAGAGAGAGGATGTAGATCGGAGTGCAAGTGATGTACAGTATCTTTAAGAAGGGTGTCAGGACTGTACGTGCACATATAAAATCCCTGACATGTGCACTCCATAGAGCCATTTTGTAAGACCAGTCACAGTGATAACATGCATGAATACAGTTGCTAGTTTGTATACAAGTTAAAGACATTAGTCTTAAATATAATAAAGCTGCTTGAACAGAACCCACAACGACTCTTCTATTTTTTTCCAGAATGGGAGCGTGATGATCTGATTCCCCCATTTGCTGCCATTACAGCTGTCTTATCTGTATTCAGTTTTATTCCATATGCCTTCAGTTTGCATTCCATTCCCCTACTGTTTGCTGAAGTTCTTGCTTAATATCTGCACGTAATGCCAGATCATCTGACTACAGCAACTTTGTTGATCTGTCCCATGCAGCCTGTTTACTAATGTAGTCCATCACTAGTATGAACAGCAGTGGCCTCAGAGATGAACCCTGATGCACACTCACTCCCACTGTGAACTGCTGTATAAGACCAAACACTGTTCATATTGGGTCCTTATACATAGCTTGTACTAATTCTACTGATATTTCTGGGACTTCAAACCACGACAAGACTGCCCAAATCAGCTTTTTTGGGACCTTGTCATATGCTCATTTGGACTCTTTCCTCATTTCTAGCTTCTTCTTAAGTGTCTGTCTCATTGCAAACATCAGGTTGGTTGTGCTGCATCCCGATCTGAATCTGAACTGCTCATTTCCGATCATGATTTCTACTGCTCTGCGTATTCATTTATCAATCACTTTTGACAGAACTTTCATCCAGCGTGACAGGAGTTTGATACCTTTGTACTGCTCACAGTTGTGAATGTCCCCTTTGTTCTTGAACACTGGCAGTAGTATGCTAATTCTCCAGTCATATGGGATACACCTTTCTCTCCATATTGCTATGAGTACTGTCAGGAGCAATTTCTCCCCTCTCTCACCCATAATCTTTATCATATCTGCTGTAACTTCATCTGATCCTGCTGCTTTCCCTGACTTCATTTTCCTTAGTGCAGTTCTTACTTCTTCTAGAATGGCTCTTCCTCTTCTCTCACTGTATGCTGTGTCCAAGGGCAGTACAACTTCTATGAGGTTTTCTTCATTCAAAAGCTGCTGAAAATACTCCTTCCATCTGCCTTTGATGTCCTGCGGACTGCTGAGCAGGATGTTGTTGTCATCACTTATGAAGGTTGTCTGACTATCTTCTTTATCTTTCTGTCTTTTTAGTGCAACTGTATAGAATTTATTTGTGTCATCCACTGAGTCACTTTCAAAAGTTGGTAGGGTGCCTCTGAGGCCTTGTTCATTGCTATTGCAACTCCTCTCTTAGTCTCTTTGTTAGCCTGGCCTGTATTTTCTATCTCCCACTTTTTTCCTGCACTCCTTTCTTTTGATGATTTCCTGGACTTCTGCATTCCACCACAAGCTTTCCTTATGTACCTTATTTTCATACCTGGCTCAACCACATATCAGTTCTTTAGCTCTTACATATGCTGTTTTGAGGCACTGCCATTCTTCTTCAACTCCACTTATTTCCTCTTCTTCTTGAGGTGCTAGAACCCTCAGTAAATCCTTGAACTCTTCTGCTTTCTCTCCAGTTAACTTCCAGATCTGGGTCTATGTTATGTGATCGAACTTTTAAAAGTTCGAACTCCATATGGTTGATACCATGTGATCAAACTTTTAAAAGTTCGAACGTTTCAGTGGAGATCTCTGTACAGTGCAGAATGGGAAGGTTTCCCTTTTCTGCACTGTAGTGCGATCTCGGAGTTGGTATATTTAAAGAGTGGGGGTGTGGGGGGTGCAGGGAAGCTTGTCCCCTTGCTTAAACCATTCAGGTAAGTTTTTTATGTGCTTTATTTTTTTTTTTATTAGATTTTTGAACTTTTAAAGGTTCGATCATATGGTGTCAATCATATGGTGTTTGAACTTTTAAAATTACGATTATCTAATATAAACCCTCCAGATCTTCATCCCAGTATCTGTTGATCTTAGAACCTTCTCTGACCACTGCTTGCAGCTGAGTATGGCTACCAGTAGTTTATGTTGTGAGCTGACTGTTTCACTGGGGATGACTTTGCAATCACTGATTCTACCCCAGTGCCCTTTGCTTATTAACAAGAAGTCTACCCGAGTCGCATGTTGGCCACTTTTGTATATCTTGTAACTGTCTCCATTTCTGAACCATGGGTTGGCTACCATCAAGCCACTTGGCAGGCAGAAGTCTAGAATGGCCATTCCTTCTTTATTCCTGTTGCCTCACCCATGTGTTCACAGGCAATCCTCATATCCTGTTCTGCCTGTCCTGATATGTGCATTCAGGTCATCCATTATTACTGGAAAATCATCTCCTACTTAACATCAGATCTAATATCAGTTTGACGCTAAATCATTCTTTAATGAATACTTTGGGATACACAATTTTTATCCACTCAGGTGGAATTCAGCTTCTCTGACAATGTTTTGGTGACAGAAACCCTTACATATATCATCTATTGAGGTACAACGGTTTATTTTTGCTGCATAACCTAACACAGATTTAGAGATTTAGTGATATGCCTAGACATGTTTGAAATTAGAAGAATTATGACAGGAGACAATACTTAAACTGTTGACCAGACTGGGCAATTGGTACCTCCCTTAATGGTATTAGATAAGCTCAAGGGGTCAGCAATTTTGTGTTTGACAAAGTAGGACACGATTGTTATTGATACAGAGAAAAACAGTATTGATGTGCTGATCAAATTTTAGTTCACAACCATTGGTAACATCAGGTAACTTTAACAGAGTGTTTGTCTTGGGACTGGTTTTAAAGAAGAATAGAATGGGGGGGGGGGCTGCTCTGTGCTAGCAATGAATAGCATAAGCTTGGGTTTATTTGTCTTATAGTAAAAGCATGGATCTAATGTCTAAGATTTAGTACTAGCAAATACTTTATGTAGGTTAGTTGATAGAAAAAGAATGGAGAGTTCAGCAAATTAAATAAGAAAGGATGGGTAAAAGAAAGTGGACATCTGGATAACAGAGATGCTAAAATGGCAAAGAAAGGGAGAGCAAGTACTGAACCTTGTGTAATAACCAGTTTATCTGATAATGGAGAAGATGTCATGTGTGACTTAATAAAGTACATTTAATTTCCTATGAGCACAGCTGCAGCGTGCAAAGAAGATTTTTTTTTTATGCAGTTATTATACACAGCCATTTCAGACTGCCATAATTGCTGGTGTGTTGCATTTAAATCACTACAGTAGAAATAAAGGGCCATATCTATTTCTCCAAAATTATGCTTACGCTAAGGTTTGCTAAATAACTCTTAGCCAAACCCCATGCTTAACCCAGTGTCCTGTTAGTAAAGTGGGGATTTCAAAGTCTAAACATGGGTTATCATATCATGAGTCAGAGAGTCTTGAATCCCTAATTTCAGGGCTGGTGTTAGCATCTTGGAGATCACATGTAAATATTAAGTTGGGAGTCGGGCCCTGGGCACTTCCAGACTAAGCATCACCCTGTCACTGTCAACCCTTCTAAGCTATCTTTTAGTTCATGCTGCAAACTTTTATGAGTAGTATGCACAGACTGACCTGTAGCTACTATGTTCTTACATCCCATTAGGCTTGTATACCACGCTATCTTGCCTCATTCCACAAAGGAACATGCAAAGTTACTGGCACTTAGCTGCAACAATGATACATTACAACAACTCTATATACAGGACCGGACTTAGGTGAAATGGCACCCTAGGCACTGCCTACTGTTTCACTCCACACACACTTAAATACATCCTCCAGTGTTCCACTCTGTTTCAGCCCATCATGGACTCTCCACGCCATGCACATTACTTTTTTCCCCTTATCTCACATTTTGCCTTACTTTTTTTTAAGAAGCTGTTACTTTTTTTAAGAAGCCATAACTTTTCTGTACCCCCCCGAACAGCATTTTAAACTTTTCTTTTTTTTCTTTTTACAGAACCTTTTCATCCAATGATGTTTTGAACAGAAATTATGATTAAGGAAAGAAATTCAGTGTTGCTGTTTAACTTTACTTTTTCTTGCATCCTTTCAACACACCTTTCCTGACCAAAGCAGCAGAGAAATAATCATTTTGGAAATGTCAGTTAATACAGTGCCCCCAGAAGCCAGAAGATTATAGATGCTATGGGATGCATTTTAGAGCACTTTCCCAACGTTTTAATTCAACAATGGCCTAAACAAAAATCATGAATAAGAAAATAATTTCAGTCTTATTTTTTTTTTCTTTTGAGGGAGTTAAGATGTGCCCATGACTTAATATTCAAAGCTGAGAAAAGAGACAAACTAAAAAGCCAATTGTTATGAGGATACACAGATCAAATGTGGGAATACTGCCTGCCTCCTTAACCCCCACAAAAAAAGATAGTCACTGTCTATGCATCCTTCTGGTGTTAGACTGGGATAAAAGTGGAGGTTCAAATGGCTACAATCATGTATTTCAAGGGGCTGTTGTCATATGTATACATAGCATGCCTACACACCTCTCACCCCGAACATCCAAAGGCAGACACCTGTATACGTGTCTTGTGTGTAATTGTGAGGAAAGTGAAAAACTAATGATTACAGTAATGTATTCTACTTTGTTGCTCCTAGACAGCACCCTGCTGCTGCACAAGCTATAGTAACCCTCTTTGTGCACCTCTGAGGTCTGTGAGAAAAGTAAACGAAACAATGACCATATTGTCATATTGTTTTCAGCCCAAACACAAGCTATAATGACCTCCTGTGCATACCTCTAAAGTTTGACTGTGATGAAAATTAAAAAGCTAATGACCACAACCCCCCCCCCCCACATAACCTACAACAACCTTTTTGTATACACAGACAGACACACACACACATACATGCATGGCTGGTGTTAGAATGGGTGCAGATGACGGCAGAGGCCATCACCAAGACCATGGTAAAATACATTTCTACTGTCTGGGGGTATGGCAGCCACCAGACGCCAAGAAGATCTACGTGTCTTAATGTTCTATGATGTATTTTATGCCTTACCTTTGAAATATAATTACTTGTTACCTGACTTTTGTTTCTGATATCCAGCAGAGTAATGTATGTATCCTGGCGTTATTGGATGTGTGCACAGATAAAAAGCGATATTTTTCACACACACACACACACACGCCTAAATCCAAAGCAATACTAATTTTGTACTTATTTCAGCAAATAGCAAAACACTGCAATACTCTTAATGCCAGACCAGTTAAGTGACTGCTGTTTAGCACTCAACAAGCAGTAGCAGGGGTAAGTCACTTATTTATTTATCTCTGTGAGGGGTAATGCATACCTCTCACTATCCCTGATTTCACAGATCATCCCTAATTTTGTCTCATCATTTTGCTCTGTCTTTCATAAAAAGTTTGATTTGCTGGTAAATCATTCAGGATTACAGACAGTCAGTACATCTAGACATCAGAGTTTTATACTTTTTATTGTCCAAAAAATGCATGTTGAAGAACAATGTGTTATCTTGTTTTCCTTTTAGGTGAAACAGAGTAATATTTAAAATATTTTCCTGATTTTGAACCTTTATTCTGCTATTATTTTTGGTATTGCCAAGAATTCTTCGGCAAACAAGTTCAGAGTTATAGCATCTGGTGTCCTGACAGTATTTGTAATACTCCCTGAAAGAGAAAACCATACCTGAAGATCGGAAAGTATCAGCTCTTCTTAAAATCCAAGGTAAGCATGGAGGTCAGTCAGTCTAGCTGATCTCTCTGTAGAGCTTATCTTACTCATGTTCATTTTCAGATCACATCACAGCCCTGTTCAGGTTAAACAGCAATCAGAAAATTAATACATTTTTTCTCCCCATTTTCCCCAAACAGCAACAGCTTTTGTGGGGCCTCCACACAGTCATAGATGGTTAAGGGGTCCCAATGCAGCCATGAGTATTGCAAATACCTAAAGCTGGCCATGTGGGTTATGCTACTCAATGCCAGGAGTTCAAATCTCAAAATGAACGTGCTTGAAGCACTCTTCAGTATGGAGATTGTCGACATCTGTGCAGTAACAGAGCACCACAGCACTACCGGGCTACAACTCATACCACACATTTCGGCCACAGAACATGGACCGAAATACAAAAGGAGGGGGTGTATCCATATTCATCAAGGATACCTACACCTCCAGGTTAGTGGTGCAATATGATACCTCTGAGATCATCCATGTGCAACTAACATCAGGCAAATCTGCAATGCAAATTGTGGCCTGCTACAGATCAACGTCCATGACCCAGGACCACCACTCCGCCTTTCTGGAGACACTGGAAAACATGAAGGTCCAACCGAACACCCTGATATTGGGCGATTTCAATTACCCTACCATTAACAGGAAAAACTACTCAAGTATAAACTCACAGGTCCAGCACTTCCTGGAATTTATCAACTCAAATGCCCTGGATCAGCTGGTAAACTCCCCTACCATAGGTGAAAACATATTGGACCTGGTCATTACCAACATGGGTGACAGGTGTTCCGCACCGGAGGTCAACCCATCACTGGTTAGATCAGACCATAAACTAATCACTCTGGATGTCCACACCACACCACCATCCCCAACCAAGGAAACCACAGTGAAAAATATTTCTATAGCAAATTTCACCTTACTTAAGACAGAGGTGGTAAGTTTCACAGTCCCCACACTAAAGGATAACAGTGTCCAAGATGCAGGAACCTTTACAAATGCACTTTATGAGCACCTACAAGGATGCATGGATTGTGCCATCCCTAGCAAAACTAAGACTCACTCCCCTAAGAGAAGGAAACATGTCTGGTGGACCCCTGCCATAAACAGGCTATACAATAGGAAGAGGAAACTAGCTCAGAAAAAAAGCAAATCCCAAGAAGGAAAGACATCCCTGATCAGTATCAGTGAGAAACTAAGGTCCCTCATGAAATCATCCAAGGCTAACTTTGAAATAAAAATAGCCAAGGATTCGAAAGATAACCACAAAGCCTTCTTTAGCTATGTCAAGAATCTAAGTGGCAACTCGCAGATATGCTCCGAGTTAGTGCAAAATAGCGCAAAATATACTGAACCTACTGATATTGCCAACATCCTGGCAGATAGATTCAGTGCAAACTTCACCCCCCTCTCACCCCCCAAAAGGGCCCACAACAATACCGGAAAAGTGTAGTGTCCCGGAAATCACAGACGCACAGGTGAAAACAGCCCTTTCAAAAGCCAAAAGCACAGCATCAGTGGGGTCAGATGGTGTCCCAGGCTGCCTATTGCACAAACTACAGAATGAACTAACCCCCCACCTAAACACACTGTTCAACCTCAGCCTCTCCACAGGCTACACACCCATAGAATGGCGCACAGCAATGGTTATTCCACTCCACAAAAGAGGGGCCACAACTGACCCTGGTAACTATCGCCCCATATGCCTGACTAGCCTGGTCTGCAAGGCTATGGAGCGCATCATCATGGAACTCATTAACAAAGACATTGGGAACCTCCAAACACTTGACCCGACCCAGTTCAGCTTTGTTAAGGGCAGATCATGCCTACTAAACTTGGTTGACTTCTTTGAGACAGTCACCAAGGCCATAGATGAGGGGAAGGTGGTTCACACAGCCTACCTTGACCTCGCCAAGGCTTTTGACACCATTCTCCACTTGGGAATTATAGAAAACCTCACCAGCCTGAACATATACCCCTATGTTATGAGATGGGTTGCCAACTGGCTTACAGACAGAACTCACATGGTAAGAATAGCGGTCTCCAGGTCTGACTCTAAACCAGTCACAAGGGGCGTCCCACAAGGCTCTGTCCTGGGACCCCTACTGTTCAGCATATACTTCTCAGAAGTACAGGCAAACACAGGAGGACTATGGCTACCCAGGTTCACCAATGACTGCAAACTGGGAGCCATAATAGACTCTCCAGCTGACACGGACATTCTCCAAAAGGGCCTTACTGAGAAGAACACCTGGTGTCAAAGTCATGGTCTCAAGCTAAATGACAAAAAATGCATAGTCATCCTGTTTGGTAAAAACAAAACACCCATGAATTACCACATAGGTGGCAGCCCCCTTAATACAGAAGATGTAATAAGAGATCTGGGGATCCAGGTAGATAGTAATCTCTACTCTGGCAATCATATTGCCAAAGGAGTTAGAAAATCCTTCTATGTAGCCCATCTAATTACTAAAGGGTTTGCATCTAGAAATAAAGAGGTTATAGTGCCCCTCTACTCGCCACTCATCAGACCCATCATAGAGTACAATGCCCCATTTGGGATGTACCTCACAAGATACTTCCAACAGCTGGAAAGACCACAAAAGTACCTCACCAAGAGGATTACTGGCCTCAAACATATGTCCTATGTAGCCCGATTGGAAAAACTCCGGCTGTACTCAGTGGCATATAGTTTACTCAGAGGTGATCTCTGCCTGACTTACAAAGCCATGTCCAACTCAGAATTGATGGACATGCTCCACCTAAAGAAATCCAAGTCACTGCGAGTCACTCGCTCTAGTGAGCTAAACCTCGCCACAATAATAAATAGAACATGCTGGAGGGACAGATTCTTGTCACAGAGACTCCCCATGCTTTGGAACAAAATTCCTAACTACATTAGGCAGAGCCCCTCACTAACACTCTTCAAGAGAAACCTTGACAAGTGGATGGGTAACAGAAAATGCACCCCTGGAATCACTTCATTGGCTCTTCTTGACAGAGGCTTAGTTAATTAATCAATGGGGTGGCGAAAGCTGACACACTCTGGCTAGGCTTATAAATGCCCTCAGGCAGATAGCCTAGTATCTACCTATGAACCTATGTTGTTAGTTTTAGTGAAGAGATTGTCCACCATCAGCAGGATTTAACCAAGCCAGGGTCGCTATGTCAGTGATAAAATATTTAATAGAACTGTGAGGTCTGCTGCTTGATGAAACACTGTTACTAGAACTAGAGATATCTTTGAATTTTAAAGGAGATAAAAATAAGAGTTACAAAATATCAGGATAAGATAACATGCTAAGTTTGGGGGCCCCCATGACCACATGGATTTCTGGTGCCTAAAGCCGGCTATGACTAATATATAATGATAATCCTTAGAAATTAAAATGTAATGTGCTGACTTTCAAGAAGATCATATTTTTCCTTTAACTTTTTTTCTTATTGACATGCAGTTGCTTGTCTTTTCAGTTTGCGTGCGTTTTCTTTGCGACTCCCTGCCAAAACAGTGCTACATTGCTTAATGCTTTCAGATAGTAACATTTATGCTAAAGTTAAGAACTGCTTAACATTTTTTATTTAAATTTTAATAAAGGTTAGTGATGTGATGCTTGGTGGGGAGAACTTGAAGTATCATTTTGGAATGACAGTGTTGTGCCTCAGCCATTAAGGATTCTGTCTCATGGGTCTGAGGTTGCAGTCACTGCCTGTAAGAAGTTTGCCTGTTCTCCTTTTGTCCATATTTTTTTTTGTTTTTTTTTAGTTAAAGGGTACTGTTTCCTCTGACCTGTTAAAACATACCAATTTATTTGATATTAAAAACTAATCATTATCTTGTTAAAAAGAAAACACATTAAAAATAATCCTCTTAAGTTTTGTTGATTGGATAGGTTGGCATACAGTCCTGTAATAGGTCCATAGGTAGGTACTAGGCTATTTACTGAAGGCCCTATAAGCCGAGCCAAAAAGGTACCCTGGCTTTCGCCACCCAAGAAAATTATTTTCCTGTGCCCCTGTCGAGCAGAGCCACAGAAGTGATCCCCAGGGTGAATTTCCTATTTCTCATCCAGTCATCAAGATTTTTCTTGAAGAGTGCTAATGATGAGCTCTGTTTGACATAGATAGGTAGTTTATTCCAGAGTATGGGAAGTCTCTGGGACAGGACTCTATCCCTCCGGCATGTTCTGTTTATTGTGGTGACAAGGCTTATGTCCCTACAGTGTGTAGCTTGGAGGATTGGGATTTCTTTAAGTGTAGCATGTCCAACAGCTCTGGGTTTGACATAGCTTTGTATGTTAAGCAGAAATCACCTCTGAGTAAGTGATATGCGATGGAGTAAAGCTGGTGTTTTTTGAGACGGTCTGAGTAGGGCATCTGTTTGAGGGCAATAATCCTCTTTGTGAGGTATTTCTGTGGCCTCTCCAGTTGTTGTAGATGTCCTGTGAGGTACATACTAAAAGAGATGTTGTACTCTATAATGGGTCTAATGAGTTATGAGTAGAGGGGAACAATGACCTCTTTTTTTTCTGGATGAGAAACCTTTTGTGATGAGGTGTGCCACGTAGAAGGATTTCCTGACCACTATAGTGATGTGATTATTAAAGGAGAAACTACTGTCCACCTGTGTCCCAAGGTCTCTTATCACACTTTTGGTGTTAAGTAGACTACCACCTATGTGGTAGTTCATGGGTACAGAGTTTTTACCAAAGGGGATGACAATGCACTTTTTGGCATTTAGCTTCAAGCCATGGCTTTGACACCAGGCATCTGTCTCAGTGAGGCCCTTTTGTAGGATGTCCACATCATTAGGAGTTTCAATTATGGCTCCCAGTTTGCAGTCATCTGCAAACTTCATTTGCCAAAGACCTTCTGTGGTTAGCCTGTACTTCAGAGAAGTAGATACCAAACAGGAAAGGACCCAGGACTGAACCTTGTGGTACTCCACTTGTCACTGGTCTGAAGTCAGATTTGGAGTCTGCTACTTTCACAGTGTGGGTTCTGTCCATGAGCCAGTTGGCAACCCATCTTGTGACATATGGATTTATACCTAGTTTAGGGAGTTTATCTATAATTCCAGAGTGGGGGATGGTGTCAAAAGCTTTGGTGATATCTAGGTAAGCTGTGTGAACCACCTTCCCCTCATCTATGACTTTGATGACTGCTTCAAAGAAGTCTGTCAGGTTTAGAAGACATGATCTGCCTTTTACAAACCCGAACTGGGTGGGGTCCAGAGTTTGGAGATTACCAATGTCTTTGTTTATGCGTTCCATGATGATACATTCCATGACCTTGCAGACCAGACTCGTCAGACTAATGGGGTGGTAGCTCCCAAGGTCTGTCATGGTTCCCACTTTGTGGAATGGGATAACCGTCATGGTGCGCCATTATGTCGGCACAAAGCCTGAGGTGAGGCTATGATTGAACATGGTACTTAGGTGGGGTGCCATCTCATTCTGTAGTTTGTGTAGAACGCAGCCAGGGATATTGTCAGGTCCCATGGATGCTGTGTTCTTGGCTTTGGAGAGTGTGTTTTTTACCTGTGCAGCCATGATTACAGGAATTTTGCATTCTTCCGGTATAGAGATGGGCCCTCTAGGGGGTGAGAGAGGGGTAAAGTTAGCACTGAACCTATCTGCCAGGATGTTGGCAATATTAGTTGGTTCTGTATATTTAGTGCCATTGTGCTGTAACTCAGAGCAGATCTGAGTGTTGCCATTGAGATTCTTGACATGGCTATAGAATGCTTTGTGGTTGTCTTTAGAGTAAGTGGCAATTTTGTTTTCATAATTAGCTTTGGAGGATTTTATGAGGGATCTCAACTTCTTACTGAAGCTGACCAGGGAGCTTCTCCAGTCGTGGGATTTTACTCTTTTTTGCAACAGTTTCTTTTTTCTGTCTTTCTTTCTTCTGTTAATTCACTGTATCTATTATGTTTACTACCCTTCTGCATGTGGAGTATGTGGTGAGAGGTATAAAGCCTTCTAATTCATAAAGAATAGGAAAGCTTTAGTGATATAGAGAGCCAAAAGTCCACATAACTCAAGCCAGCCTTTCATGTATAGCTTCATTGCTGTGAGGTGTATCCCACAGCACCATCAAGATATTACAGATTATTTTCAGAATTTCCTTTACAGATATAAGGACATTGCAATAAATTTTGCACCCTAACTTTAGTCAAGGTTTGTTGTTTCAAACCTATAAATGATCTTTACATTCAAAAGGCTGGTGGGGAACCCAGGATGTTGTGACTTAGGATTTCTGATAGCTATTGGCAGAGTCATGCAGCTGAAATACTTTTAAACTGCTTGGGGAAAAAAGTTAATACTCAGGCTCACATAGATACTAAATAGTAAAATATAGTGTTAAAGGTGTTGAAATGCTAGCGTCAGATCCATCCCACCACATAAAATCATTATCTTCCAGGTCGTAGTACCTGAGCATCTAAAACCTGCAGACCCTGCCTCCCTGGCCATCCTTCTATTAATGCATTTGTAAGTGCTTGTTTTATCCTTGATACTCCTGGCATCCTTCTATGCCTTAAACAGATATGATTTTAGGCAAAAAATTGCAATGCCTGAAAATATGTCCTTTAAATAGAAGATGCTCTTTAACAGTTTGAGATACAGTTCAAGTTTAGAAACATAGCCTAAGTCACTTCCTCCAAATGTAACAGTAAAATATCTGGTTGTCCCAACACCTTATCAAAGTGTCAAATGACAATAATCAATTGATTCCCTGAATTCCATTCCAGTGGACCTTCACACTATAAAGTATAACCTTAACTGCAGTCCTCCTTACTGAATCTTGGTTCTATTCTCTGTTCAGTATATCCAGAAACATCTCAGTAGCCAGCTTTCCACCCTGCGAGACAAGAATCACAGCTACACCACAGTAGCAACTATACTTCAAGTGCTCCTGTCCTGTGCCTGCTTACCCACAGCCTCACACATCCCCCTCCTTTCTCATTTGAGCTCCTTTTTATCTAATGCATTGAATGAATGCTCCAGTGGTCCATATACCCATCTTCTCATCTTTTTATTGGGTATAACACTAGCTGTTATTCTAGATAAGTCTAAGGTGTACCATTTCTAAAATTAATGGCTTCAAAATAAGCTTGCAATTTGCTGTCTGCCTTTTAAAAGTCCTTTACAGAATCAGTACAGACTATATAGCTTATACCCCATGTGCCACATAGTCCATGTTCTTATGAGCGCATACATTCATGCCTGAGAGTTGTTAACCTTTCTTCCCAAGAACACTAAAAGCATTTCAGTTGCATGAGTCTACCAGTAGCTGTCAGAAATCCTATGTCACTATATCCTGGGTTACTATCAGCCTTTACAATGTAATGATCTACCTCAACGGACACATCACAGCTACACTGTTAATCCTGAGGATGATGTGCTGACCATTCCTGAGTGATTTCTCTTGCCTTTCACGAGCCAGATTACCATTTAAGCCTACAAGAAGGGAAGTATCCCTAAACTGAACCACTTAATAGGGCCAGTGCCTGAATGCCTCACGATATGAGAACATGGAAAATGTGGGACATGAGGTATAAGATACATAGTCTATACTGATTCTGTGAAGGACCTTTAAAAGGCAGGCAACAAATTGTATCCTAGCAGGTCTCATTGGCCCACCTACTATGAAGCCTGGCCAGTCCTTTTAACCTTCTGCCCACTGTCCAGTGCTTAGTATAGGCTACCAGTCCACAAGCCTGACATGCAAATCTCAGCAAAGATACATATACTTAAATAGTTCTAACCATGTCCTCAGCTTGCCATTTAAAATCTAAATATCTCAAGATCAGCCCCAGTTACAGCTATTGTTCTACTGACAAAGTGCTCACAAAGGTACTAAACACCCAAAAAGCCCCAGTGTATGATATCCAGATACTTGGGACACAAGTTTCCCTTATCAGCTATTATTCTTGTACTCTCCCTACTACCTTACCTCTTCTGAGGTCATTGTTTATAGTCAGTTTGACTGTGGAACCAACAAGCAAAGCCTGCATAACTGTAAATGAGAAATATTGTGAACAATTATGTCAAACTGCTCTGGTAAATATATGGCAGAAAAGGATGTGTTTATTCACAGGTTCTGTAACGTCATGTGTTTCAGCAGTTTCTGTACTCTGCCTGACTTGGAAACTCTCCAGCTGAGAATGAACATTACCGCCTGATTATGAGAGTAAAAAACTACTTTTTATGTTAGCCAGCTCTGGATACCATACCTTTGTAGCTAACCAAAAGGGAATTGGTTGCAAAAAAGTGGTGAACAGCTCAGTTTTCTGAATGCTTCTAGGGATAAGGCCATGGATAAGCAAACAGACTTCCCTTTAAACAGCCATCCATAATTACTGCCTCTAATGCAGCTATACAGAGATCCAAGTCTTTGCTCCCCACTTCTGCAACTAGAAAAAACACACAGTTGACTCCATCCAAGACTCCCTGCCAAATGGTTCCTAGAAAAACACACAGCTGACTCTATCCAAGAATCCAGTCAAATGGTTCTGTCTTCACTCAGCTGCATCACAAGCCTTATACTGTGGAGCTTCTGGTATTTTCCTTTCAAAAAATTAACCAGTGGCCTTGTAAAGTTCTACCCTGGTGCCAGTGCTTTACAGACAGAGGTCAGTAGTCCTAACAAGAACATAAATAGCCCCTGCTTGCGCTCTTATTTTCTTTGATGTTAACATGATAGTCTTTTCATTAAGGGTCCTTAGTTTTATTAGTAAGTGACCTGAATAGTTGTGAATCTAGATCAGTCCTCAGGCCTAAAAAAAAAGTCAAAGTCCTGTCCAGGCCCTCCAACTAATCACTTCCATGGGTACCCCTAGATTGTGACACAGCTTCTGGAAGGCCTCACTGTCCTGAATGTTGCTTTACCCTCTTCTATAATAACTGCTCTCTTTGAATTATCTGATTTCTGCATACAATGAAGAGCCATGCAGCAGATTTCAAAGATGGTGCACATCACTGCAGAACCCATTGATTATAACCTTATCATAACTAAATTTCCCATCCAGTTACATACCCAGCATCTGACTGGAAACATATGGGTAAAAAATGACTGTTGTCTCAGTATTTCACTTAGCTAGTTGAGGTTTGCACACTGTTCATATAAGCTAAATTGCATCATCTAATGAGAAGTGTTGTACTTGTAAAGTTTCCCTACCTATGCCTGTGATGACTTAGGTAATACTATTCTGAATATTTCTCTGGTACCAGACCTCTGGATAAGAGCTTAAATTGCTCATACTGAGACTCCCTGAAATTAACCTCCTCCTTGCCTGCCCTCCGTGTTTCATTTTGTTGTGCCTGGGTGATGTCCTCCTTTCCCCAAACTGATTTCAGATTTTTTACATATCTCTTGTGATAGGTGAAGCTGCCTGTGATGCCTCCCAGAAACTGTGAGTTTTTTTTTTTTTTATTTATACAACTCCAGCAACCCAGGCAAACAACATAATCTGACCAGGAAATGTATGTTTTCAAAAACTCTGCATCCTCCCAAGCCCAGCCCCACTCTTCATTCACCTCAAAAGGATCCCTTCCTTTGCTTTAGTGCTATTACTGTGGCCCCTCTTTTATTCTCATACTGGCTGCCAGACTGTGGGTGGCAGATCATGCCTGACTTTCTTTTAAATGCACCTTGATAACATATACTCCAGGTGCTACCTCACATGTCATGTACACATGTGCAACTTATGATGAGATTCAGGTACACCTGGTAGCATTAAATGCCTCACAGGACTTGGTGTTCATGTTAGTTTGCCTTTAGATTGTCTAAAATAGTACAGAGACATAAATATTGTGGTGATTAATATTCTGCCACAAATATTTATCCATGGCCATTCTCTTTCAAAAGTTCCAGGAGCAGAAGCACCAGGTTTGGTAACCTATCATCTTTTTGGTTTCATGACTAATTAAGAAATAAAACAGCTAATAATAATAATAGCTTAGTTTGGCTTATTTTCTGCTGTTACTGCCATGAGATATATTCCTACCAGGACCCATAAATTTGTATGGTCTATGCTTGCCCAGTTCTGTAAGAACCAGAGTAATATCTTTCAGTCCTGGCTTGTATAGTTCCAAAAAACTCTGTACCCTGCCCTTGTCCAAAGTCAAACATCTCCATGTGTTTTCCCATCCAAATATTCTCATGTACTGCTAGCATTCCACCACCTAAACCATGCTGTAAAATATTATACTAATTCACTCCTACAGCTAGTTGTGCCTTAGCTAAAAATGTGCTTATCATTAAGAACAAATATGGGCTCCTTCTTTTAACTTTACATCAAGCTCAAACACATGTAAAATACAAACGACAATAAACAAAATCTGCAGATCTGTTCTTTTTGCAGATTCCAAAATTCCTCACTGACATCTCCTATAGTGGTATAATTGGCTATCTGTAAATGTCAGAGAGAGGCACATTTCTGCTTAGCCATCAGATCTACAAGTTGTTAAAAATGGTACTACACCCCCCCTGAAAACAAAACCAGAAATCAAGCAGCCTAACTGCACAATTAGAGACCACCAAGAAAACAGCATTATCCTAATTCAACCTTGTAGGAAAAAGAGCTATCTCTATGCTAGACCCAGCTGTTTAATACTTTCTACCCGCAGAATTGAGGCAACAAGAGATACAAAGTATTTAAAACAAACTGAAAGAATAACTGTTCAAGGACACCAGATGCTCTTGCTTCCATGACAATGGCAAGTCCTTGCAGCTAACATTGTAGTCACATCTTTCTTGTAAAGATAAACTTTTAACAAATTACTACTGATTGAATACCTATCTTCATTGCAAATCCTATAAATAATAATGACACTTCATTTATAGTTATAAACAGTATACAAATATATTGTGTCGACTGTGTTACTGTACTGTGTTCAACTCTGTGTTCTTTTGTCTGTATATAATTTTCTGTTTGTGTCTTGCACCATGGTGCCTGGGTCATGGCTGAATAGGGTCTGTCAACCAGTCCATTTATCCAGTTATCAAATCAAAATAATAAACTGTATGTATGGCAATAAGTTCATGCTGCCAACACTCTGCAATCTGCACCTCCTTTCTTAAGCTCTCATCCACAATAGGGCCCATGGGGGCAAAATAGAAATGCACCTCCCTTCCTGACACTGCAATAGGTCATGAAGGAAAGTGCAGATTACATATACATGCCTACTTTTTAATACTAAATATAGTATATTTTATCATATGTCACATGGAATTCTGTCCTGTCATTATCCTGTGAGGTCCTAGCCTTAGCTATCAATTTCTCAACCCCCTCCTAGCCTGGTGACTCTAGTAGTGTAGCTCTATACTCCTCTACATGTTCAATATCCTATTTCCTGTTAATCTTTTATAATACTGACTGTTGCCATCAAACCTCGAGGGTGGTCTCACTCCATGCATCGGTCTGCTGCCGCAATGTATCTGGTACTTCCCTTAGTTCTGATACCTGCTCAGTTGCATTTGCTGCTGCAGTTAAGGACAGAGCATGGTTCCCTGCCGATGTTTTCTTCCCTCACCTGCACCTCCAGGGAGACCTTACTCTTCTAGATTTCTGTAAATGACTACAAGGCTTGGTATATGATGAACTCCAGCTTGGATACATAAACTCCTTCATCAGCCACATTGACTGCAAAAGATAATAATAAGAGCAAAGACCAGAGTTAGAATGGGCTGCAGCTACCAAGCGCATGCTCCTATCTACACAAACTGCTTGAGAGCCTTCATCTTACTCAGCAACTTTCTTTTCTTTTCCACAGGGACATGTAATCGATCCACTACATTTATATCACTCCTCTTTTTAAATGTTTGATTAAGGACACTAACTTTTCTAGTCCCCTAGGTGGCAGTCTCTAACAGGTTGATCTTTTATCATACTTGCCTGTTTGATCATAAAAATTCTTGGTTTATACTATATGACATACTGCCCGTATCAAAACTAGCAACCCATGTACAGCTTCTCTCTTTCTTACTATCATCTAAAACTTTCAGTTTACCTAAAAAGTCAAGCATAGATTGTTTCCTCTTAGCCATTTTTCAAAACTATTGTTCAAAAGCCTCCTGTTTCATAATACTAGCCTGTAATTGGGTACTAATTAACTAATTACATGCAGCTGTTGACTGCCACTTTCCAAACACTATTTAGTCAGTTCACAAAGCATGTCTCTTTCAACAGTTAAAATCTTGGGGGGGGCACAATCACAGCCAGTACTGTGGAGTAAACAAATAAAGCCCAAAGTATGGGGTAACCTTGATTTGATTAGCAGCTCAAGCATCTGAGGCACTAACAGAGAGGAGGGCTTTCATCTGTACCCCCTACCCTCTTTAGTAATGGGTTCTAACTTTAATCCTAATGCTGCCCCTTCCTTCAACTCTAACTTTACACTTTACCTTAATAAAAACCTTCCCGTAACACTGCCACTACACAGACAAATTTCAGGCTAGTGTAATGGGGTTTTTAGTGTTACTATTGGGACAGGAAATAGTTTTCCTTTCTCAATATTATTTAATTCATTATTTTTTGTTTTCAATATTGTGTATGTTTCAGCTTTTTTGTTGGTGTTTTCAATCCAACATTAAATTAGTTTGATCGTAAACAATACTACCATATATATTTAATTATTTTGCTTTGTTCATTAAATTTATATTTTTTTATTTTAATTAGTTGGCTTATAATGATCAGTGATATTTTTGTTAGGTATTTGTCACTTGACAATAATTTATTTTGATCAATGTTCATGACTGGTTACTTATTTATGTCAGGTTGATGTTTTTCTGTATAAATGAGTTTGGTCCATTCTATTAAGTTATACTGAAGAAGACATTTACTAAAACCAGTCTACTTTGTCCTGTGAGTTTTACCAGCAGTAAATTGTTCTACAAAACATAAGCATCTGCATTTTAATAGGTGCTGGCTAGTTGGATTTTGGTTTTGCTCCATGCACCTGAAGGCAGAACTGTACACGCCAGAGAGTTTGTCACTAAAATTTCATGTCCCCAAACTACCACTGCCTATGTGGAGTCATTCACTAAAAAAAGTCTTTACAATCATGTACACAGTTGAATAGATGCCCAAAATAAGCACAGGGCAAACAAAAAGTCACCCAGGTAGAATCCCAGCATCAGCAGATTGTTTAACAAAAGAAAGAAAGTTATTGCTAAAAATAGGAATTCTGATGACCAGCAAGGTAAAAACTCCTTTGTCAAGCTAAATAAACAACTTACAGGACTGATTAAGTCTACCAAAGCCAAATTTGAGGTAAAGGTAGCCTTCCAGGGTATGGATAACCAAAAGGCATTCTTTAGCTATGTCCAAAACTTCAAAGGCAATACAGAACAATGTGCCAAATTAATTGTAAATGGAGACACCTATACTGAGCCGATGTCGAAATCTCCTGGCCGATAAATTTACAGTATATCCAATTTTACCCTGCTTTCTCCCACACACACCTCTCAAGAAACAGCCCCAACCATAGCTCACCCAGTATCACCATGGTTCCTCAATGCAGGCTCCAAGGCTAAAAACACTGCAGTGATGGGACATTATATCCCAGGATGTCTCCTTAACAGCATGAAACACAACCTATCAGACCCACTAAAAGCAATATTCAGTCAGATTCCAAACAGCTTTGTAACATGCAAAAGGAGAGCTGTAAATGTTATCCCTCTGCACAAGCACAGACCATCCATGGACCCAGGAAACTACAGACCCATAACCCTGACTAGTATCATATGCAGAACCATGGAAAGAATATTCACTGACATGATAAATAATGACATAGGGCACATTGAGACATTGGATCTAATCAAATTTCATTTCTTAAAAGGAAGACCATGCCTTCTCATCCTTGTAGACTTCTTCAAGATGGTCAACAAAACAATGGATGAGGGTAAAACAGTGTATATTGCCTATCTCGACCTGGCTAGAACATTTGACACAAAAAAACACCTAAGCATTCTAGACAAGCTCATGAAATTAGGAAAAATCCACTACGTCATCCACTGGATAGCCAGCTGGCTCACAAATAGGACACAAGATGTCAGGATAGTCGATTTTAACTCCACATACTTGTGTTCCTCAGGGCTTGGTGCTGGAACCACTCCTTTTTGACACCTGCTTTTCTGAAGTTAAGGCCAACATTAAAGGCCTCTGGCTTTCCAAGTTTGCAGACAATTGAAAACTAGGCACAGTCATAGTATCCTCTAAAGACAAAAACATCCTCCAAGAAGGCCTGACACTAACTAATAACTGGTGATAGAGTCAAGGTCTAATAATCAGTGCCAAAAACACATAAGGGTATCTTTCAGGAAAAATAACCACCCTGGAAATTAGTGCATTGACAATACCCTCTTACAAGTTAAGCCTGTGGTCAAAGATTTGGAAGCGCAAGTAAACAGTGACTTGGCCTCTGACCATCATGTGTCTACTGTGGTATAGAAATCATTCTGTGTTACACAACTTATAAGCAAGGATATAGCATCTATGTCCAAAGATGTCATTGTCCCTTTGTACTCAGCCCTCATCTGACTAATGATTGAGTTCAGTTCTCCCTTTGATATGTACCAGGACCAGGCACATGCAACAACTGGAATGTCCATTATGGTTCCTCATGAAAAGAATGCATGGTGTAGACAACATGTCCTGCGTAACCCATCTAAAGAGCCTTAGTCTTGTACTCGATCTCCTCAGACTGCTGACAGGCAATTTACGCATGATCTTCAAAGAATCCTCTGAGCCAGCCATTTTGGACCTGTTACATATCCACAAAACAAATTATATGAGAAACATGCAATCTAGGGACATAAACCTCATCTACAACATAAATAAGACATGTTAGAGGGACATATATCTATCTCAGAGACTACCTCTTCTCTGGAAGAGGCTTCCCACCCATGTAAAGCAGAGTTCCTCAATACACCTATTCAACTGCAACTTGGCTCAGTGGATGGGGAATCATAAATTTACCCCCAGTTTTCCACTTATGTCCCTGTTAAAAAGAGGAAGCTTGTAAATGCTTGCCAGCTCATATCCAAGCTATACCCCAATAAAATGAGTGTTATCAGGACTATCAAATACATTTGGTAAACATGGCCAGACTTAGAAAGGCCCTTTAGTGTCATTAGCCTAGTAATCACCTATGAACCTTTGAGATTTGTACTAGTGGGTATAACATGACCATGGTTCCACTGCATATGATAAACCAGTCTGTTGTATACTAGAAAATAACTTCAAATTATGTGCGGTGAGTTTCCTTGTAAATGTAGTAACAACAAGCTTCTGTTCTACCTTAGGTTATGCTGCCTTTATTTCGTAATTTAACAGACATATTCAGGACTAATATAATCATGATGTTCCTACAGCCTAAATCTTATGAAGCAAAATGTTCAGTTACACATACATGCATGCACACATGCACATACGCACATATATATATATATATATATATATATATATATACATACATGGGTCTACTTCATAACATTGAAATTTCAAAACGTTGAATTTCATAACATTGAGACCAAAACACTGAAAACTCAGAACATTGAAAGTGTACTTCATAACATTGAAAACTCCAATACATATATTAATAACATCCTCTCCACCTATAACAACACCTAACTAACAAACACACTTTCTACTAGGTTTCTGCAAGGGTGCAAGCCCTCCTTGCACCCCCATGTGGGGGGCTCTACCCCCACACCCCCCGTAAATGAAATATACCAACTCCAAGATTGCACTACTGTGGAAAAAAGTTAATTTCCTAACCTCACTGTATCACAATCACCATACATTGAGGTTAGGAAATTAACTTTTTTCCACTATAGTGTGATCTTGGAGTTGGTATATTTAATTTATGGGGGTGTGGGGGGCAGAGCCCTCTACATGGGGGGTACAGAGGGGCTTGTCCCCCTGCAGAAACATAGTAGAAAGTCTGTTTGTTAGTTAGGTGGTGGTGTACATGGAGGGGATCTTATTTACTTGTGTAATGTAGTTTTCAATGTTATAAAGCACATTTTCAGTGTTCTGAGTTTTCAATGTTTTAGGTTTTCAGTGTATTGAATTTTTGATGTTATGGTATTAATGTTATGAAATTCAACGTTATATAATTTCAGTGTTATGATGTAGACCCACATAGTATCTATATATCTATATATCTATCTATTTGAAACTGTTCAAGTTCAATAGGTAGCGATTCATGTGTAAAGTGAACACTGTTTTGCTAACTGTAGATTTTTTTTAAGCAGGAACTAAGCATTGTTTTTTTTTTCTGTGCTATATTCTTGAATAGCATAACAACTCTAACCTTTTATAAGCTACTATTCCATCCTTATTTATCTGTGCTCCTCCCTTTTTAGTACACCCTGCCTCCTGGAATACCCTTAACTAGTGTCCTGATAGCCTGAATACACCTCCTGAATAGGAAGACGCAGTGCTTTGGATGCTCTTTAAAAGGTTAAATAAAATGACAATTGTCCAGGCATATTGTATGTCCAGCTCCTAAACTATCAATGCTAAATTAAGTTGTACTTTAAAATTCTGGAAGCACGCCGCACAGAATCCCCCCATTCCTCCATAGTCCTTCTGTTACCCTAAGTCACCTCCCTTAGCCTAGCTGCCCCACACCTCTGAATTATTTTTCATTTAGTCTGTAGCCTTAGTTATTGGCTAGTAAGGCAGGTCACATACTCTAATTTCTGGTTAAATAGGTCTCATACCCTACTTCCTTTGCTTAAGTTCTGTCTATCTGCTTTAGCCCTCCCACTGCTAATTCCCTTATTTGATCGCTGACCGCAGAAACCCTTGTTAACACACACCGCTTTGCTAGTTAGGATTTTCTAGCTAAATTAGTTTTATAAGTACCCAAATATTTGCTCCTACTACATGCTATCTTTGCTGCCTGTTAATATCTATATATCAGAATAAAGCAAAGATCTTTAGACTTTCCAAGCCTATCATACCTGTATCTTGTGGACATTGTTTTTTTCTGGTCCTGGAATCACAGTATCTGTGTCTGACGTGGGCGTGCACTGTAGCACTAGTGCTGCACATTCCCAGCTCCCGTATGCAAATTACCCCATTTGCAGGTGAAAACCATGCAAATGAGGTAAACTTGCCATCCAGGAAGCAGGAATCAGGGCGTGCAGGACTAGCGTAATATGCAGAAATGTACTCAGTTAGTAACCGAGTACGGAACTGCAATCTCCAAAACAGAGCTATGACAGCTCCAAATAAAGGATGCATAGCACTGAGAAAGCATGCCAATGGCCAAGTAGAAGGCCATTGGCATTGCAAACAATGCCAAATGTACACAATACAACTTTTATGATTTGTCCACCGATCACGTCCGTTGAAGCATAGGGCAGTGGCGCGCAAATGGGACCGGTGGGGAAATAAGAAAATAAACCTAAAAAAAACACTCTAACTAAAATCAGTATTCCACCATGCAAGTTAATGGCAGGCAAAAGATAACCTGGCCAGTGAATAGTGGTTGCTAAGGGGGGAGGCACAGTGTGACACATGTAACTATGCATTAGCAGGCAATACTATGCAAATGAGGGGGAGGATAGTGAATCCCGGTTTTCCCCAGCATGTGAGGCAGGTCCCAACAGTGTATGAGTATGAATAGCTGAGTGCAAGACTAGGAGGTAGGTGACATCATGTGTGGGAGTGTCAGGCATGCTGTCAGTGGATTGTAGCCCTGTGGCTTGGGGTTACATCAGGCTTAGCACAGCAAAGCCAGGAGGTGTGTCTAAACCTGCCCAGCATGTATGACACAGTGTAAGTGGGTGTGTGCGCTGAGCAAAGGGATCTACAGGAGGATAAAGGAAGTAAACCCAGGAAATAGCAGCAGTGTGCACATTGCAGTACACTGATTGCACGGTGCACCCCCAGGATGAATCAGAAGGGCAATGGGAAGGGAAAACAGCAGTAGGAAGTTAATCAAGGGGTACTAGGTTCGCTGCCAGGTGAAATGGATCGGAACCAGCCAATTACACAGGCAGCAGACCAGCCAAGCCCAGAACACCACTATAAACTATGCAAACACCTACCCCTCCAGTTTTTCCCACGCCCTACACCATCAGTGTAAACAAGCGGGGAACTTTTAACACTCACAACAGCAAAATGTTAGGGGCTGCAATAACTATCATACAACTTGTGGAAGAGGCTGAAGGTGGCGAGGATGGGAATGCTGCTGACCAGCCCACAGTGAGGAGACGGAGAAGAGTGTACAGACCCAGGGTGACCTACCAAGGGCTACATGAGCTGGAGATAGTGGACCGCTATAGGGTGGACAGGGACCTCCTACAGCAGATTGTTGAGCTGTGCCGGCCAGGCCTGACAT
Source organism: Protopterus annectens (assembly GCF_019279795.1). Lineage (NCBI taxonomy): Eukaryota > Metazoa > Chordata > Ceratodontiformes > Protopteridae > Protopterus > Protopterus annectens. The sequence continues at coordinate 251,355,582 of NC_056741.1, read as the reverse complement.
ACAGAGCAAACAGAGGGGAACCCATCCTAGTGGAAACAAAGGTATGTGTAGGCCTAAGAATACTAGCTACAGGTACCTTCCAAAGGTCAACTGGGGATATGATGGGGATCTCACAGGCATCAGCATCCAGGGTACTCCACCAGTTCCTGGATGCCATGGCAGCACATGTTGGTGAGCACGTATAGTTCCCCCTCACTCGTGAGGCATTGGCCAGCAGTATGCGTCTCTTCCACCAAATAGTGGAATACCCTGAGGTAGTGGGTGCAATAGACTGCACTCACATATGCATTAAAACACCACCCAGTGAGCAGGGTAGGTTCTACATCAACTGCAAGGGCTTCCCCTCCATTAACTGCCAGGTCGTGTGTAATGCCCAGGTCATAATACTGAACGTATGTGCTGGCTGCCCTGGAAGTTATCATGATTCTCACATCTGGCATCTGACCCAGCTGTACCAGAAATTTTCCAGTGGGGACATCCCTCATGGTCACGTAGTGGGGGATACTGGATACACACTGGAGCCATGACTGGTGACACCCATCAGAAATGCAAACACACCCGAACAAGAACTCCATAGTGAGGCACACGCACAAACAAGAATCATAATAGAGCATGTGTTTGGGATGCTCAAGTCATAGTTCTGGTGCCTGGGCACATCCGGTAGAGCCTTGCAGTACTCACCAACTACATGTATCCAAATCGTCCTTGTATGTGCCATGCTACACAATATGATCCTGTGGAAACAGCTGCAGCAGTAGCAGCAAGGGGCAGGGCCATATAGCCCCCCACCAATGCCAAGGCGTGCACAGGCACAGAGTGACTCAGAGGAGGAACAACCTGAGCCTGCCCCAGTAGGCAGAAGGAGGCATGCCCAGTATGCCCTGGCCCTGGCAAAGAGGCAACGCATAGCACATACACTGACATGGGAGGGACCCAGGGAATAGTACCTCTCTCTGACTCTCACATACAGTAAAAGGGATGCCAAACATTACACTTCCTGTGCCTAACCATGCGTAGGCGGTGTATTACGTGCATCCAATATAGACAGCCCTGCAGCACCACCCGCAATACTGGGACACCCACAGGATAAGTGACTCACACATGCCAGTCAGGAGGGGGGTCACATACCCAACAACAGTCACAACCAGCAGGACAAGTGTAGACAAACACAAACAAATACTGTACTATGGCCTCTGAAGGAGGGCTATGACTGACCCCCACCCAGGCCTACACAGACAGACCACAGTAGGCCAGATAGTGGGATGTCAGTTGTGACAGCTAGGAAGTCAGAAGCTAATGTGTATGCAATCAAAAGATAAGAACGGAAGTACACCGGTATGGCATAGCCAGCATGATCGGTAAGACCACTGACAGAATCAGACTACAAGACATACAGTACAGTCCTAGCAAATGTGTACAACTGTCAGGTGTGCCCCCCACCTCACATAGAAATACAGTAACAATCAGGTGCGCCCACCCTACTCCTGTGTAGAAACATAGAAATAGTCAGATGTACCCCCCGCTATGTAGACATGTTGCAACAGTCAATGCCAAATGATCGGTGGATACCCTGCAGACACAGCATACTACATATTGGTGTACAACACAAAGGTCAGCTGTGCAGTACAAACCACTGGACATGCTCAACACATGCATAACAGATGGCCTTACTAGGCATGCTCACACACTTAGAGAAATGAAGGCAATGTCAGTCATCAACATACTGAAAGGTCATACTGGGCATGCTCACACACTTCAACACATGAAGACCATGTATGCAAACACCAGCGGACCAGACATATCCAGCAGTTGCTATAGTTACTGCAGACACATGTCAGTATGCACTACTCATGACTTGCACACACAGTGGATAGGAATGCAGACATATATGTAAGGACAACACACCATAATACACCAAAGGTAGATGGATATAGATGTGTGGAAGAGGGTGACCGTGACAAGGAGCCATCCACGCCTGTCCCACTGAGCACACAGCCAAAGGGCCCCAAACACATCAGTTGCAGATGTCACACACTGCAGTTACTAGAGACCAGTACCTGTCAGCACCACAGACTATGTGGTCCACATGCCAGCTGTGCAACATGGCTGTCCAAGGACATAGTCAGCTAGTTGCTCTAGACACGCACCTGTGACATATGACCCATGTGTGGCCACCTGTGGTGCGTCACCCATACATCAATGGTGTATGGGCCATGCACACACTGGCCACCCCAGGTTATCCAATGTGTAATATACCTTTGGGAGACTTGTAGGCCAGTAATCTCTGTGGTGCGTCCCATAACTGCGTACTGCTGTAGTGTGATAGACTAGTTAGGTAGGAGTTCTAACCCCAGACATAACAACTGTGTGTGTGTGTGTGTGTGTGTGTGTGTGTGTGTGTGTGTGTGTGTGTGTCTCTGTTTGTGTGTCACTGTTTGTGTGTGTGTCTGTCTCTCACTAACTGTTTAGAGAGCAATGCTTTTAGGTTACTCACACCCCTTACATTTCACATGCCCAACTTTGGCAAGGCTGTTGATGTCACCCACCTAGAAATACTCCCCTGGGTGAGCTGTAGCCCAGTAATCTCTGTAGCGCATGCTGTAACTGCATACTGCTGTAGTGTGATAATGTAGTTAGGTCAGAGGTCACACCTCAGATGTGGCAACTGTGCATGTGTGAGTCTGTGTGTGCGTATGTGTGCATGTCTGTCTGTCTGTCGCTGACTGTGTAGAGATCAATGCTTTTTAGGCTACTCCCACCCCTTACAAGTCAAATACCCTCCTTTGGCAAGGCTGCTGATGTCACGCAACTTGAAATACACCTCTGGGACAATCGTAGCCAAGTAATCACCATAGCACATCCCATAACATTATATGGCCATAGTGTGATTAAGGAGTAAGTTAGGAGTTCTAGCCCCTGACCTGCCAACTGTGTGTGTATGCATGCATGCATGCATGTATGACTGTGTAGAGAACAATGCTTTTAGGTTACTCAAACCCCGTACATTTCACATACCCAACTTTGGCAAGGCTGCTGATGTCACCCACCTAAAAATACTCCCCTGGGAGAGCTGTAGCACAGTAATCTCCGTAGTGCATGCTGTAACTGCGTACTACTGTAGTGTGATAATATAGTTAGGTAGGAGGTCAAACCCCAAATGTGGCAACTGTGGATGTGTGAGTCTGTGTGTGCATATGTGTGCATGTCTGTCTGCCACTGACTGTGTAGAGAGCAATGCTTTTTAGGCTACTCCCACCCCTTACAAGTCAGATACCCTCCTTTGGCAAGGCTGCTGATGTCACGCAACTTTTAATACACCTCTGAGACAATCGTAGCCAAGTAATCACCATAGCACGTCCCATAACATCGTATGGCCATAGTGTGATTAAAGAGGTAGTTAGGAGTTCTAGCCCTTGACCTGCCAACTGTGTGTGTATGCATGCATGCATGCATGTATGACTGTGTAGAGAACAATGCTTTTAGGTTACTCACACCCCGTACATTTCACATACCTAACTTTGGCAAGGCTGCTGATGTCACCCACCTAAAAATACTCCCCTGGGAGAGCTGTAGCCCAGTAATCTCCGCAGTGCATGCTGTAACTGCGTACTACTGTAGTGTGATAATGTAGTTAGGTAGGAGGTCAAACCCCAAATGTGGCAACTGTGGATGTGTGAGTCTGTATGTGCATATGTGTGCATGTCTGTCTGTCACTGACTGTGTAAAGAGCAATGCTTTTTAGGCTACTTACACCCCTTGCAAGTTGAATACCCTCCTTTGGCAAGGCTGCTGATGTCACTCAACTTGAAATACATCTCTGGGATGATCATAGCTGAGTAATCTCTGTAGCACATCGTGTAACATTGTATGGCCATAGTGTGATTAAGTTGAGAGTTCTAGCCCCTGACCTGCCAACTGTATGTGTATGCATGTATGTCTGACTGTGTAGAGGACAATGCTTTTAGGTTACTCACACCCCGTACATTTCACATACCCAACTTTGGCAAGGCTGCTGATGTCACCCACCTAGAAATACTCCCCTGGGAGAGATGGAGCCCAGTAATCTCCATAGTGCATGCTGTAACTGCGTACTGCTGTAGTGTGATAATGTAGTTAGGTAGGAGGTTAAACTCCAGACGTGGCAACTGTGCATATGTGTGCGTGTCTGTCTGTCACTGCCTGTGTAAAGAGTCATGCTTTTTAGACTCCTTACAAGTTGAATACCCTCCTTTGCCAAGGCTGCTGATGTCACACAGCTTGAAATACACCTCTTGGGCGATCGTAGCCGAGTAATCTCCGTAGCACGTCCTGTAACATTGTATGGCCATAGTGTGATTAAGGAGCTAGTTCTAGACCCTGATCTGCCAACTGTGTGTGTATGCGTGCATGTCTGACTGTGTAGAGAGCAATGCTTTTAGGTTACTCACACCCCGTACATTGCGCATACCCAACATTGGCAAGGCTGCTGATGTCCCCACCTAAAAATACTCCCCTGGGAGAGCTGTAACCCAGTAATCTCTATAGCACATGCTGTAACTGCATACTGCTGTAGTGTGAATTAGACGCGTGGTTGGGTTCCGTCCCCACATATGGCAGTTCCAGATGTAGTGTGTGTGTCACTGTCTATGTAGGGAGCAATCCATTTTAAACTAGTCTCTCGCAGTCATTTCAAAGCCCTACTTTGGCAATCCTGCTGATGTCAGTCAGTGTGAAATACACTTTTGGGCAAGGGTTACCCCGGTAATATCCATGGCACTTACTATAACTCCGTAGTACTGTAGTGTTATACACTAGTTAGGTAGGGGTTCTACTCCCAAACATGACAGGTGTGTGTTTGTAACCCATATCCTGTGTACAGGTGGTTGCAACTGTGTGGCCAATGTGGAGTGGGTTTTTTTATTTTCTTATATGGTGACCATACTATATATTACAATGTCCACTGTACAAGGATAACACATGTGATATGGCTGAGAGGCCAGGGTGCAGAGCCATACCCAGACATGTGACATCAAGGCCAAGCAATCACAGTTAGCAACCCCAGTATTACCCAGAGCACACTCTCACCCCATGTGCCATATGCACACACACCCACACACATGCCTAGGTAACAGCCAATATGTGAGTAGTACACTGCACATTGGCCACCGATAGTAACTATGGAGTGACAGTGGTGGGCCACAGAGGGCATGACACCTAGTCCATCTGTCCAATATGCACATACGTGCAGAAAGTGCACCTTCCCCATGTTCTCCAATGGACAACTGCACCACCTGTGGTGTCATCACATGTGACCCACAACAGACATACTATGCCTGACAACATGCCCGTATGGACAGATGCCACTGACACCAAGGAATGCTGATAGCATGCACACCATGTGGGTGCAGGGTAAAGCTGCTGGCCATTACCAGCTCCCACCACAGGTGGGCAGGACTGGCACATCTGATGATAATCTGTGTTCACAACATGGGCCGGACACCCCAGGTACAGTTCCACATGTCACTGTACATGCATGTGGGAGGTGTGCACATCCCAGATGCAGTCCATGTCATGGACGAAGAAACACAGACATGGGAAGCAATGCACAGCAATGCCCACACACAGTAGTCACCCAGGTGACTGGATGGGTGGATACAATACCTGCCTGTGTGGGCAAATGCAGACTCTACATCCCTGAGCCACAATGCAGGCCATCATCATGTGGCCTGATGCCAAGGTACACCCATCGCCTAGCCATGGACAGCCATCTGGTGCAGTCAAACACCACACACCTGTGCAGACATGCACACATACATGTCAGTAGTGGCACCTTGTGTGTTTGTGTGTGTGTGTGTGTGTGTGTGTGTGTGTGTGTGTGTGTGTGTGTGTGTGTGTGTGTTGCATGCTGCAGATGTTTACATCCACAATCCCTACAACTCCCATGGGCATACTGCAGCATGCTGTCTGATGTCAGACACGTTCTCATACCCATCACCCATACAGTCCCCGTATGACCTGTGTGGTGCATGGGATACCTGCACAGTGATGTGATGTGGCAATCCCACAACTGATGAGTTGTACACTTGGCCGTGCCACATGTGTCAATATGAGAGTGTGGCTGTGTTGACGTTGGCACCTATTCATGCTGACAGGCACGTGTATGTCACCTACCATACAGCTACTGTATCCCTGTTGCAGATGTCACTCACCATCACATAAATGTTCTGAATGCTCCACAACAGGTAACCCATGTGGCGCATCCAATAATTGCAGCAAACTGTGCTAGCACTACATAGTCATCAGGGGTTTGATACCCTGTGCTGCTAGGTGTGTGACACAACCATGCCTCAGTTTTACCCTTCCACCCCTCTCTGACACATATCAGTCTCTGTCTGTGTCACCCACCCCCTCTCAGGTGGACATGGAGACCTACACCTGCTTTGCTTAGACAGCAGCATGTGTAATGTAAGTAATGCTCATGATCAGCCGATGGCCTCCCTTAGCTGATTGCATGTGAAACAGCTGTGGTAACACCCCCTTCACCAGTTGTATGGAAACACACTCCAATACCCAGGAACATCATGCTGGCATTTGCCCTTGTCACCCACTGTGAGCAGGAACTAGATCTGTTGTGTGCCAAACAACATCCCAGATGGATTGTGGTGTACATCTAACAATATACACTCTGGAAACAGTGCATCAAATGGGAGGTGGAAGTGCCTGACTTGACTACAGCCTGTAAGTGCCACTATACTGCAGTTGGAGTAATGTTGCTTTCACAGTGTTTGTGTGGATATGGCTGATGTACATGTCTCAATTCTCTGCCATGACAGTTCCATGTTGATGGGTAATCACCATCTGCAGGGTCATCTGCAGCCTGGGCAGTGTTGTATCCATGGCTGCATGTGTCATCCACGGAGCATCTAGCTGTTGACTGCTGAAGGTAGTGTGAGGATTGCAGTCAGTAGATGGAGAAAGCTGTGGTAGTCACAGACGTCATATCCCTCAAAGGACATATGTTGCAACAACCCTGTAACAACAGTAAATGTATGTGGTCATCACAGCAACATGTCAATATTGGCCCTGTGTATGTGCTCCCAGCCACACCTCTGTCAACCTTTGTACATATGTCATGCATGAAGTGGTGCATATGTGCTGTACACCATACTTTGTAGCATCATATCTGCGAACAAGCCACGGATATATCTGACTGCTACACGTTATGTACAGTAGGGGTTACATTACATTACAATACCTGCACATTCTGAGGATGTTCGCACAGTACTGAGGTCTGTGTACCTATGGTGAATGTTGACAGTGTGTGTAGTGTTGATATGTACCTTAGCCTGTGTACAGACTGTGGTAGATGACATTGTTCTAGTTCCCCTACTTTCAAATGTTACATGCTACCCCACTGTATGGTACTGTAGTGGCATACGTGTTTGTAGAGCCATAAACACACGTGTCCTATACCACAGACACCCACCAGACCAAACTATGTAGCAGGCCAGTATATGTGGGGCAGTCTGTGAGTGGCTCATATGAGGATGGGGTCAAACACATTGGTTGTGGATATGCACTGTTACACAGGTGTATCCTACCCTGTGCTGTGACATGCCTGTGGAGCCTGCTGTATATGCAGGTACATGTGCATTTCCCCTTGGAAGGTGTAGGCCACTGTTAAGCCAGTCTACCTGCAGCCTGCACAGTGCATTGTGACATGCCTAGCAGCTGAGTGTACCTACCCAGTGGGATGTCATGTGCAGATACTAACCGGATGCCCCACTGCCAGACCTCCCCTAACAGTCATGTATGTCAGACAGGGCAGTGGGATGCAGTGCGGATGTATGTCAATACCTATTGTGTAGTATGTGGCCATGGCACCCCTGTACCAGCGGTCATACCATTACAGGCCAGGCAGGGATCTGTGAATGCATGACTTATGGTGGACATTAAATACCTGTCATCATGTGTTATACCCATCTACATGGCCATCCACATCCATATTGTTAGGCATGGTACACGTGTAGTGCTAAGGACTTATGTGTATACCTCTAGAATGTACAGACTGTGTCAGACCCCCACATATATTGGCCAATATCTCTGCTGCAGTCCACAACGGCATTACATGCTAGCAGCAGTACTGTACACTGATGTCCTTTACATGTAGTTCAATAACCAATGGTGCACATGTTATGAGCACATGTGACCTGCCACACACACCATGTCTGTGAAGCCAATCCCAATGACAGTAGCAATAGCCTACTAGTATACCTGCTGGAGATACCTGACATCCCCTGCAACTACGACATTGGGAACATACAGGCTGGGGTGGCCTGCATGTCATGTCCAGGAAATATGGTGGGAATATATGCACATTTACATATCTAGATAGCCAGATATATGATTACACATGTGTACTACACCGATTTAACACTGTCATGGCAACCACCCACTATTGATCCCCACATCATGTGTGCGTGGTCCCATTATATCTCCTGTGTGATGGACATCCATCCCGTGTATGGGCAGCAGTACTACCGACACCATATAGCAATATCCCATACAGGAGAGCCGGCACACTCAGGGCAGCCACATATTTGTAGGAGGATCAGGAAGTACAGACAGACTGTGAGTAGAGTTGTGTTATGCATTGTACAGTACTGGTGTTACAGGGTGTGGGTGTACATACTAGTTTGCCAGGGAATGCAGTCCATCTGCATAGCACACAACTGTGGGCCTACCCTCATGCCAACTGGAGCTGTGCCTATCATGTCTTGTCTGTCCACCACACAGGTCTTATGTCAGATATTACACTGGCAGTGTGTGTATGTTGTGTGCTACCGGTACATGGCTACATCCATGGCCGTCCATACCAGCAATTCCCTGACTAGGGGTATGTTACAGACTATCCTGTAACATCTGCACCTTGTGTAGTGTATGGCAAAGGTTTTCCACATATGTGCCTGTATTCCAGCCTCTGTCCATCATTTACATACCAAGCTGTGCATATATGTCATGTTGTCGGTGGCTGATCCATAGTGGGCTGGAAGTATAACACACTGCCATGTCTGCCATCAGTCCACTGCTGTTGTAACCACCACACATATGGTGGGGCTGGGACCATATATGTGTGTGCGCCACCTACATAATACATGTGTGCCCTCATGCACTGCAGAGCCCAGTATATGTAAAAGTGGTATATGGCCCGTATAATCGAGTCCAGGAGGGAGCATCAGAAAAGACCTAGGCTGCTACAAAATGTGGGGTTATCAGGGCTAAGCTGCCTTAAGATATCTGGATGTACAGTAACACATAATTCACCTATATACACATTACTGTCATGGATCTGGGTACTGCAGGACTACTGCCCCCTGCCATGCAAACAGTTCTGTTTGTTGGTGTGCACTTGATGATGTCAGTTATGCCATGTTATGTAGCAGTTACAACCCATGTGGTCATATGACATCTATACCACCTACTGTGTTTGTACAGTGTGTAGATAGAGGCTGCTGAACTACAAACCTGGAGTACATACTATCGATTGTTAGGTATCCTGTGGCCCAGTGTGTCTTTCCTAATGTACAATGTGAATGGCTTGGCCAGGACAGCAACAGCCGTGAACTTTTCCAACCTACTGCATGAGTGTAATTGGTCCACTGTAGCATCACTCCGTTGATATACTTGTCAGTGTCTGAACAGCTATATGGCATGGCATGTAGAACTGTAATAGTAGACGATGACAGGTTACCATGTCAGCAAACCTGTGGATGTTTTTTTGCCTGTGACCTCTCTGTGGGTTTATGTTCAGGCAACAATTGTCATTTGTATGGGTGGCACATACAGTGTCCAGTCATTCAGGGGTCAACTGTAGGCATAGTGGCTGTTCCATATTGTGTGCACCTACCGCTTATGTTTCTTACTGTACATATAACTGCATGTGTATGTGTAGTCACATGTATATGTACAGATATGTATATCTCTCTCTCTCTCTTTCTATATATATATATGTATATATATATATATATATATATATATATATATATATATATATATATATATACACACACATATATAAATTATGTATATGTGTACCTGTATCTGCATATCTGTGTCTGTGTATCTGAAGCCTGGTAATGTTGATGGCATCCACATAATAAATTCCCCATGGGAGTCAGAATGTACTGCATGATATGTTACCAATAACAGCCTGACATCATACAGGTGGGATGTACTACAGGTAACATTGTGTGCTCCTTTTACCACTGGCCCTGGTTATGAGATCACCAACACTTGGTAGTGTATTGCAGGGCGGACGTGTTTGGCTGGGGGGATGCCTATTCATACGACTCGTATAGTGTGTGGTGCCTCTCAACCCCATTAACATAGGATGTAGCCTGTTACACTCCACTCCCTACCAGCGACATGTGCATACCAGCACAACAGTGTTGCACCAATGGGTCGGTAGGCATGGGAATCACATTGAGGTCTGCCATGCGTGTGTATATGTGCATTTGTGCATATCTGTAGGGTACACCGGTCCGAATCCACATACTCCTATTGCAATACACATTGCCACACAGTAGTACGCATACTGTTGTTGTTGCCCATTGGTGTGGTAATACAATGCAATACCCTACTATGCCTGTGACATGTGCATCACATGCATATCCATGTGGTGCCACTGTAGTGATATGCAATGGGTTGTTTTTTCATTGCGGCCACTGTGTGATAGTGGGTATGTCAGAGTATCTAATGGGTTCTAGTGTGTTCAATATCCAGTGGGGTACATGGGTGCTGTGTACAGTGTCTTTACACCATGGTACATCTGGTATATGGCCCACGTACCACTCTCAGGTGGTCAATGTCACGATCACCCATACAGGTAACAGAAAACAGGATACAGCCCAGTTACACATGTGCTGTGTGCAGCCATCTGTTGGTCAATGGATATATGATGGTATGACACACTATGTATTCACCATATACAAACATTACATCCCCCATTATCATACTGTACATGTCTGTGGATAGTCTGCATGTAACACGTGACCTGGTACACACCTCATCCTACAGATGGTGTTGTGTGTGCAATGACAGCCACACAGTTCAGTAGCACTACATACCCTGGTTGGGGTCTAGACACAGTGTCGCCAAGTCAGGATGTGTGTGTATGTGGATGGGTTGACATAAGGGTGCAGATTATACCTGTACCAGCAGGCCACCAGTCATGTTTGCATGGCCAATAGCTGTTATACATACCCATGGCATGTGTGCAACTGTACACCACATATGTCACGGCCATGGTGTCACCACACTGACATAGCCATGTGAAATATGACTGCGGGCCATCCTCCTGCTGACACATGTATGCCTATAGCACAAATGGATGACAGTATAGGGATATCAATTGGTGTTACCAACAGCTGAGATGCATCCTAGCTGCATGGCTACACTACCTGACATGTATGCAGTACACATTACCCCTGACTACATTCTACATTGCAGTACATTGCGGCACTCTATCACAGTCTAGACATGCTCCACCTCAAAAAATCAGGATCAATGGGACCGGATGGGGTCCCCGGCTGTGTGCTACATGAACTCAATGATGAACTAAACCCGCACATAAGGCAGCATTTCTCTCAAAGTTGGCCTTTGAACTGCTCTAGCTCTCAAAATAAACACCCTATTCCTAACCTAAAGCCTGGCACTTGCACACAAAAGCAATTCTATAAGTTAGCACTAAAAATTAAAAGCACTACATCCTCACATACTCCCTTTGAGTGCCTTGTTCCCCATTGGCCCTTTTTGATTCAATTATAAAGGAATTCCCTATACTAATCTAACATGTCCAAAGGTCAGTTGTCAATTTCCTCTCCAGTCCAGCTGGTGAATCTGGGAATCTTGAGACAATGTTACAACTGCCTCATGTACACAGACAACCCTCTCCTCCTCCCCACAAGTTCCAACATATGTGAGAGATGCAACCATATAGCCAAACTGGAGGCTGAGCTCTCTCAACTCAATACTGACGTAACCAGTCAGGAGGAGAAGGTAACCACACACACTACAATTCCAGTCTTACATAGACCTACCACAACAGCAAACCAAACACATAAACACACAAAAACATACTCAGAGGCTCTAAATAAAAATCTGCCTAAGCAGCAGAGCCCTCCAAAGCAGACATCCAAGAAATCTCTACCCAAAAACAAAACACGTGCAACACATAGTTCACAAAGCCAGTGTGCCAAACAGTCACAGCCCTTAAGGCTTAACAACACACCTGATACACTTGTAATAGGTGAGTCTATTGTCAGGCACACTGACTTCCCGCTCACCAGGCTGAACAAGGAGAAGGTCACGGTGAGCTGCCTGTCAGGCGCTAGGATCCACCACATAACAAAAGCACTCAGGTCACTCCAAGGCAAGTACAAATATCACTCAGTCATTCTCCATGCTGGTGTGAATGACCAGAGACGTACCTCCCTGGACTACATGAAAAGAGACATAGAGGAGCTCCCTGAGCATGTAGCCCAGGTCGGTATGACCCTGACCTTGAGTAGCATCTTATCCTCACCAAGAATGATGCCACAATATGAAGACAAGATGATCAATTTCAACAATTGGCTGAAGTATTGGTGTCATTCAAAGGGGATCCAGTGCCTGCCAGCCTTAGATGACATGCTTGACAAGCCACGGTGCTTTGCTAGGCAGCTTGCACCTGTGACCCCTGGGCTTTTGGATATTGGCAAAGTCTCTTGCCACTCCCATAGTACCTTTTTTAGGCAAGGCTCAGAAGACAAACCCACCTCCATAGATATCACAAGGAAAAAGAAACTAAGGGTAATGCTACTCAATGCCAGAAATCTAAACCTCAAGATGTATGCACTCGAAACTCTCCTCAGCATGGAGAACATCGATATCTGTGCAGTAACAGAAACCTGTTCAAGGCTCCCGAGAGCACCCCAGCACTACCAAGTTATACCTCATACCATACTTTTCGGCCCCAAAACTCAGACTGAACCACAAAAGGAGGGGAAGTATCCATATTCATCAAGGATACCCACACCTCCAGGTTGGTGGCACAGCACAAAGCATCGGAGACCATCCATGTGCAACTAACAGTGGGTAAAACTGCCTTTCAGTTAATAGCCTGCTACAGACCACCCTCCCAAACTCAGGAACCCCACTCAGCTTTCCTGAGAACACTGGAAAATATGAAGGTCCCTCCAAACACCATTATATTGAGTGACTTCAACTACCCAAACATAGACTGAGAGCATTACTCAAGCCCCAACACCCTAGCCCAAAGGTTCCTAGAATTTATAAACTCAAATGCTATGGAACAACTTGTCACCACTTCCACAAGAGGGGAAAACATACTGGACCTGATCATCACCAACATGGGGACTCTATGCTCCACACCGGAGGTATACTCCTCACTGGTAAGATCAGACCATAAATTAATCTCACTGGACATCCACATCTTGACTCCACCGCCAGCCCAGAAAACCACAGTGAAAAACTTCTCTAAAGCAAACTTCACACTCCTCAAAACTGAGGTGGAATCCTTCAAAGCCCCCGGGCCAGTGGAAAATACAGCCCAAACTGCAGAATCCTTTATAAACGCATTCTATGGACACCTTCAGGAATGCATGGATCATGCAATCCCAAATAAAACCAAGACCCAATCCCCTAAGGGCAAGCGTCCTGTCTGGTGGACCCCTGCCATAAATAAACTATACAACAGAAGGAGGAAGCTACTACATGATAGAGCAAAATCCCTAAAAGGGAAGGCATCTCTGATCAGTATTAGCAAAAAACTATGGTCCCTCATAAAATCATCTAAGGCCAGCTTCGAAAGAAAAATTGCACAGGTCACTAAAGATAATCACAAGGCTTTCTTTAGTTATGTTACGAACCTGGGTGGTAACTCCCAGATATGCTCAAATTTAGTCCAAAATAACAAAAAATACACTGAACCCACAGACATTGCCAACATCCTGGCTGATAGGTTCAGTGCAAACTTCTCCCCCCCCCAAAAGAGCAAATATCTATCCCAGCAGAGTGCTGCCCCCCTGACATCTCAGATGCTCAGGTAAGAGCTGCCCTCTCCAAAGCAAAAAACACAGCATCAATGGGACCAGACGGTGTCCTGGGCTTTGTCCTACATGGACTCCAAAAAGAACTGAACCCCAACATAAAGCTACTGTTCAATCTCAGCCTTACTACAGGATATGTACCCAAAGAATGGCGTACAGCAACAGTGGTCCCTCTCCACAAAGGTGGTTCCTCAACGGACCCTGGAAACGATCGCCCCATAAGCCTGACTAGCTTGGTCTGCAAAGTTATGGAGAGGATCATCATGGAACTCATAAATAAACATATTAGGGATCTACAGACACTGGATCCTACCCAATTCGGCTTTGTCAGGGGCAGATCCTGCCTCTTAAACCTGGACGATTTCTTTGAAACAGTCACCAAGGCCATTGACGAGGGGAAGGTGGTCCACACAGCCTACCTGGACCTCACAAAAGCCTTCGATGCAATACCCCACTTGGGCATCATTGATAAGCTCTTCAGCTTAAATATAAACCCTTATGTCATAAGATGGGTTGCAAACTGGCTCAAGGACAGAACCCACATGGTCAGAATTGCTGGAGCCATGTCAGACTCCAAACCAGTTACAAGCAGCATCCCACAAGGCTCAGTCCTGGGACCTCTCGTGTTCGGTATATATTTTTTGGAGGTACAGGCCAACACGGGAGGACTATGCCTGACCAAGTTCGCAGATGACTGCAAACTGGGCACCATAACTGACTCTCCAGCTGACACAAGCATCCTCCAAAAGGGTCTCTTAGAGACAGATAACTGGTGCCAGAGCCATGGCCTCAAGCTAAATGCCAAAAAGTGTATAGTCATCCCCTTTGGCAAAAAACAAAGTGCCCACAAATTACCACATAGGTGGTAATCCATTAAGTACAAAAGAAGTAATTAGGGACCTGGGGACCCAAGTTGATAGCAATCTCTCATTTGACAACCACGTGGCCAAAGTGGTTAGAAAAACCTTCTATATAGCCCACCTTATCATGAAGGGATTCACATCTAGATCAAGGGAGGTCATTGTGCCTCTTTACTCATCCCTCATCAGGCCCATAATTGAGTACAATGCTCCATTCAGGATGTACCTTACCCGACATCTGCAGCAACTAGAAAGACCCCAAAAGTACCTCACCAAGAGGATCAAGGGGCTCAAACTGATGCCATATGCTGCTCGGTTAAAGAAACTCCAACTCTACTCAGTTGCATACCACCTATCTAGAGGTGATCTGTGCCTGACGTATAAAGCCATGTCCAACCCGGAATTAATGGCCATGCTTCACCTCAGAAAATCCAAATCCCTTCGAGCTATGCACTCAAGGGACTTCAACCTCAGCATGGAAATAAATAGGACATGCTGGAGGGACAGATTCATAACCCAGAGGCTCCTTTCACTCTGGAATAGAATCCCAGTCCAAGTTAGGCAGAATCCCTCACTGACTCTCTTCAAGAGGAATCTTGACGAGTGGATGGGAGATCACAGGTTTATCCCAGGGAATCACTTCTGTGTCACTGTTAGACAGAGGCACAGTAAACTAACCTCGAAAAAGGTCATAGTAAAACTAATTTAAATGGGTGGCGAAAGCCAAACACACTCTGGCTAGGCTTATAAATGCCCTAGGGCAGATAGCCTAGTATGAACCTATGGACCTATGAACAGTGACCGTGTGCATCAGAACCATGTTAGCCTGTCCCTGCATCGATGTTATGGATGGCAGGAATGTGACACAGGTATCGTCATATGGACAGGGTGTGTGAATGTCATCCTAGCTGCATGGCTACACTACCTGACATGTATGGACATGTGGATGCAACAAGTTCTACATTGGGCAAACTAAAAGAATGTTCAAAGTTAGGCTTTTAGAACATCTTAGGGACATACGAAATAAAAAAATGGAGAGCCCTTTGGCTCAACACTTCTGTGAATTCCATGATGGAAGTAGTGATAGTTTAAAAGCTACTATTTTACAGCAGGTAGCAAAGTTGGAGCCTGATGATTTAGTGGTGGGTAAATTACTTTTAAAGCAGGAAACTGTTTTTATTTTAAAATTTGGTACTTTAATGCCTAGAGGTTTAAATACAGAATGCTGTTGGAAAAATGTGATTTAACTAACAGGCATTGATTAATTTTATTATTTAATTGAATAATGGTTTTATTGGGGTTGGGAGGGTGGCTTAATGGTTAAGGTGTTTGCCTTACAAACACAAGGTGCAGGGTTTGAGTCTCACAAGGGATAATTGGCTAGGCTTAAAATGGCTCGCAAAGGCAGTTAGCTTAGTACTAAACTATGAACCTATGAACCTATGAACCTATGATTGATTTGTGTGATTATATAAACTGTGTTCTGTTACTGATATTTTACTCCTTAAAGGCTTACAGTGGCCGAGGCGCTAGAGTGTTAAGAGAATAAACCTGTTTTTTGGATCCTGGTTTGCTGTTTCTGTGTCGTGCTGCTATCTAATTTCCAGCTTCAGTTCCAGTTGTTGTTGCCTATCCATGGCCAGCGATCCAGTATTAAATGTACCAAGAATTTTTAGAGAAGAGAATGGTGGTGGTTCTCAGCGAACATTAGATGGGTTCTTCAGTACTAACCCACACCGGAATTATGATCGTGCAGAGAGATCAGCAGGTACTGAAAATACTGTGGATATTCCAGCATGGGAGCGCTTCCTCGCTGAAACTAGAAGTAAACGTTTGAATAACCCTTTTGCGAATATTGGTAAGCGTTCCATGGATGTTCCTATTGAAGTTAAATCTACTATCTCAAAATTGACAAATCTAATGAATAAAGAAACAGCAATGTTTTACAATATTAATAGTATATCCAGATACCTTGAACTGGATATTATTCCAAGGGGGCTTAGAGCACTAAAATTCCCATCAGAACCTTTTGATTCAGCATGTCAGCTTGACAAATCTTTTCAGACTAGATGGGAATGTGCAGCCCACCAGTGCTCGAGGGAATGGATTAAAATCCAAATAGAACGAGACAATATTAAATTAATGAATCTTAAAAAAGACATTAATTCAGTTTGTAACAGTTTGGTGACTGTGTTAGACAGGAATAGGCTTGACTCCTGTCTTAGAGACATTCAAGAAAAAGTTAATGCGTTGGAAAAGAAAATAATTGACCAGAAAATGTATAAAATTCAAAGAGATTTGAGAGACTTTGAGAAGGGCAACGTCTATCTATTTCGAGCCAATCAACTTTCTCGTTCATCGGCCCGGGTACCCAATCAAATGATTGAGAATGGACAGAGACGTGATAGTACCTCTAGTGTGATGACACCTAATCAGATAACGGATAATCCTACGCATGCAAGAGAGGCCAATGAGTATCCGGATTTACCTTCGCCAGCTAATCACCATTTTTTTCCCGAACATTTTCGGAATGCAGGCAATTTTGGTCAGCAACGCAAAAGAGGCTTTGGTGAGCCGGAATACTATAGAAATGGTCCACAAAGACCATGGAGAGATAATAAAAGAACAAAATGGTACTAAATTTGAATTATTAACTGATAATGTGGTCAATTTATCAGGCTGTTATGTTTCTGAACACTTTTTTTCTGCTTTAAACCATGGTTTGAAATTTGTGCCTACAGTACTTCCTAAAATATATGAGTGCAAGATTGAATTATACAGTTTCATTAGGAAACTACATCTATGGTATTATTTTAATGTTTTAATACCAAAAAATAGTGTGGTGAACAACATTTCTGATGAAAATATTGTAGAGTGTGATAATTCAGACACAGATGAATCTTTTGTTTCTTGTGATAGCAAACTTCAAGAACAAAGGTATATAGATACAACAGACATTAAAGCAGATAGCACATTTATGCCTCCATGTTGTCATGATGGTATTAAAAAATTACATGCAATGTTAGAGTTTGAATTAGATTTTGAGTTAAAACATTTTGATAGGAACTCAGTTATATATAACCTGTCCAGGATGGAATGGCAGGAATTAAGAAATTTTTCGAAACAAACAGAGTTGGTTATAAAGCCTTCGGATAAAGGCAACAAAATTGTAATTATGCATTACACGCAGTACTTAGAAATGTGTTGGGATTTGTTAGGGGATGAAACAGTTTATGGTATAGTTCATCAGGATGTTATTGAACAGGCAAAAATTAAGTATGTTAATTTAATTCAAAAGGGCTTACGTTTAGGCTTTTGGTCTGAGAATGATGTAAAGAAAAAACTTTGTTTAAGAGATACTAGTCCTGCTTATTTTTATTGTCTCCCCAAATTACACAAGAATTTTGGTAAACCACCAGGTAGACCCATTGTGTCTGCGAGGAAATATTTTTTACACAATCTAGGTGTTGTGTTACACAAAGTATTATTAAAAGAAGCTGTTTGTCTTCCCTCTTATATTAAAGATTCTTTTGATTTTTTGCAAAAAATCAAATCAGTTATTTGGAATAAGAATATGTTTTGGATTACTCTAGACGTTGAGTCTTTATACGAACATCCAACATAAATTTGGCTTAGAAGCTTTGCTTAATAGTATGGGAGATTTGCGATTCACACATTATATACTGGATCTTGTACAATTCTGTTTAGAAAATAATTATTTCTATTTTGAAAATTCAATCTTTCAACAGAAACAAGGAACAGCAATGGGTGCTCCATTCGCTCCTATGTATGCAAATATATTTATGGGATTGGTGGAGAAAGAATGTATCTATAGCAATGCATTTGTAAAAAAATATGTGAAAATGTATTATAGATACATAGACGATTTGGTATTTTTGTGTGAAGGTGGATATGATTATATACAGAATTTTGTACAAGAAATCCAAAGAAACAGATTTAATATTAGTTTTGATGGGATACAATATGGACAGTCAGTTAATTTTTTAGATGTTAATTTACAGGGTATTGATGGTTTACCAATAATAACAAGTTTATATAGGAAATTTGGGGACCCACATGATTTTTTGCAAGCGAATAGTTGTCATCCTGCACACATTATTAAAGCATTGCCATATGGTGAATTTTTATGAATTTCTAGGTTGTGTCGCAATGATGAGGTGTTTTTTAAGGAAATTCAAGCAACCAAAAATATGTTTCTGAGAAGAAACTATGATAGTAAATTAGTGGAGGCTGATATAGAAAAAATTATAAATGTAAGATATGATAAATACAATAAGAAAAATAATATTAATAGGTATATAGTAAATAGAGAATGTGATTCGGTGGATAATTTATTTGTAGTGTCCACATATAATGTATGTAGTGATATGATAAAATCTAAGATATCACATTTTTGGGAGTTTTTAGATAATTTTGATTAATTAAGAAATTTAAAAATGAAAAAATTAATTTTTTCTTACAAAAAAGGTAGAAGTATCAAAGATATGGTTGTACGAACAAAATTTTTTAAACCAGGGGATAAAATATCATTGCAACCTTCAAGTTCAGGGACGTTTCCATGTGGTAAATGTCAGGCTTGCCCTTTTGTACATAGAGTTCTTTTAAACATTAATAACATACCTTTCTGTTCAGGTGGTTTATATAATTGTAGGACTAATAGGGTGGTTTATGCCATTACATGTGGATGCAACAAGTTCTACATTGGGCAAACTAAAAGAATGTTCAAAGTTAGGCTTTTAGAACATCTTAGGGACATACGAAATAAAAAAATGGAGAGCCCTTTGGCTCAACACTTCTGTGAATTCCATGATGGAAGTAGTGATAGTTTAAAAGCTACTATTTTACAGCAGGTAGCAAAGTTGGAGCCTGATGATTTAGTGGTGGGTAAATTACTTTTAAAGCAGGAAACTGTTTTTATTTTAAAATTTGGTACTTTAATGCCTAGAGGTTTAAATACAGAATGCTGTTGGAAAAATGTGATTTAACTAACAGGCATTGATTAATTTTATTATTTAATTGAATAATGGTTTTATTGATTGATTTGTGTGATTATATAAACTGTGTTCTGTTACTGATATTTTACTCCTTGAAGGCTTACAGTGGCCGAGGCGCTAGAGTGTTAAGAGAATAAACCTGTTTTTTGGATCCTGGTTTGCTGTTTCTGTGTCGTGCTGCTATCTAATTTCCAGCTTCAGTTCCAGTTGTTGTTACAGACCTTAAGGTGTTACTCTCCCCTGATGATGACATATGTCCGCTAGAACCATGTCCCACTTGGGCCTGGCCAGTGCCATGTGCACGTGGCTTGCTGTGGTGGGGTGTAGACAGCAACCCCTGTGGTGTGCTGGGGCTGGTACTGCCACTATGGGAGTGGCTGTATCCTGGCACGTCCATGTTGACTGCCAGCTGCTGGGGTCTCTGGCCTACGTCCACGTGGATGATGCACCACTCCCACCACATGTTCTAGCACAGACATACCACAGTTGAGGAGGCCAACCATCTCACCCCACCATCTATCCATGGCCTCAGTATATTCATGGAAGGCAACAGCGAGTTCATTGAGGTTGCCACTTACAGCTGCAAAAGCAGATCTCTGCAGCCTCAGGACCTGTCTGGAGTACATTTCCATACACGTCTGTGCCTCCATTACAGCCTGAAACATGCTCCTGGTGGTACCAGTTGTGGCACCTCTGCCAGGGGCAGGATGACCTGCGGTACTCCCACAAGCACCATGGTACATCTGCCGATGTGGTGGCCTTCTAGACATCCAGCTATGCTGACTGTGACCTGACACAGTTGGCATGGACACCACACTTTCCTGGCCATTGCCACCAAGCATCAACTGTCCCTCTGCTATGGCCACATGTGATGGGGTTTGTAGGGCCACTGTAACTGTGTGTGGGCTTGGGGTGGCTAGGAGGGTGATGACACATGTTGGTGCAGTGTAGGACTCTGACAACCCACCTGTGCCTCACCTGTACCTTCATCATCATCGGTGTCTGTAGGGACACCTACCTCAGTATGCATGCAGGAGGGACCCTGACCCACCTCGCCACCTGTGGGGGAAACAAATACACACATTAAGACCTGTACAGCAGTGCTTAACAGTACACACACTCACAAACACACTCACACTGACTGCCACCTTACTACCTCACCTTCCCTGTGTTTGCAGACAGTCCCACAGTCAGTTGCATATGTTCCCCTTCCTGCATGGCACTTGCTAATACAAACGCATCACTCCAGCCCATTAGCATATCATCCCTCTCCATGCCTAAATGTGTGGTTACTACACCTGACCTGTTACTCCATCACCTCCCTGACCTGGGTGGCATAGGTTGTACATGGCCTCACAGCTGTCACCCTGTATTACCCTGTGTATAGGCAGTAATGGTGTATGAGGCCCCTATATGGTTGGGGCTGCTACTTTCACTACATATGTCACCAGAGCCTCATACTACAGTCTTGTTCAGTCCATGTCACATCTGCTGCACAAGCGACCCATCATGTGGACGACAATACTACCTGGATACACTCACTGATGTGCTGTGGTATTTCCCCATTGCATTTATAGTGCTACATATGTGGGTAGCCGGTCACCTATCTGCTGCTGGCAATATGATGTGTATACCTGGTATGTACGGCACCACCCAATGCATGCTCCATGCTACAGACCTTGTTATGCTATCAGCTGTCCTGTGTTCACATACCTGACAGGTTGTCCTGGTGTCCCATGTCTCACTCCATGTACGGCACAATCCCAAGGGGAAGTACCACCATGTGGTCAATCTCACTATCGCCTATGCATACATGGACACACACACACACACACACACACACACACACACACACACACACACACACACACACACACACACACACACACACACATCTGACATGCATCATCCACACTCCACTAGATTGCACTTACGAACACAACCGAGTCTCAAAAACACACCCCACACTGCTACATGTGGAGTTTGACAACATTTGTACACACAGTCCTCCCATTAGCCTTCTGTCAACATGCATTACACATGGAGCTCAACAGCATGCAGTGCAACTATAGTGACATCATGCTAGCGGCAATAAACATGTGTGTGAGGCATGGGCTTTGTTGGTAGGTGATGTCCCCTCCCCATGTTAACACTGCACTCATGTACAAAGTGTTACTGTGGCCTGTTCCGCACCCTGCCTTGTACTGTGCACCATACCTCACAGGTGTAGAAACCATTGATGCATCTGTAGTACTGTGTCGGTTATGTCAGCTCCAATGCTCACAGCCTATGTGTGTTTGTAGCAATACATATCTGGGATGGTATGTGAACAGCTATCAGTTGTGGATGCCTGATGTCTGTGTTACAGATCACAACATCAGCATTGCATGTATGACCAGTACATGACTATTACACTGACAACCAGCAGACCTTACCATGGCTGTGAAGGGTGCCCTACACATGTCCCAGACCTCTGCATGGTTGCACGGTCTACTCATGTACACAGCCCTTGGAGTGCCTACACTGCTGTGATGAGTGCTGTGGGGTCAGGGTTACGTATGCAGTGTTTACTTAACCTGCTTATGTACAACTGCAGCCATGGTGGCATTGGGGCACACATGTCCCTACTGTAGGCCGTATGTCCTGCCACATGTCACATCACTGTGGACACATTGCACATTGACAGGATGTTAGTTATCTTGCATGTATCTGTTGTACCCTTCTGATACCCCAGCATGGTCTCTACAGTGATGCAGTGCATTTCTCAGCAAGAAAACGTGAATGTGTACAGCATGCAGTATGGGTAGGTGTGTTAGATGTGTGCATGGGGGATAGCCCATAGCTATTACATGCCCAATTTATCATCATGTATGAACATGAACCATACTCACCAGCTACAGGCTGCTGCTGTGGTTGTATCCTGGAGGGACCTACATAGGAGTGCGAGAAAGCTGATGGCAGTGGCCACAGCTGTGGCATTCATAACAGGAGAGTGCAGCATTACGTTACATCAACAGTAGAATTACACAATATTACAGCTTCTACACAATAGTTTATTACTACTACACAGCAGCAAAGTATATGACATCTCAGTTTTGCATGATGTACCTGTACAGCTGCAGATGCATACACAAGTGGTGTACCGATGTGCCCTGGGGCCTTACCTGCACGCTCCTCAGCTGGTGTGTCATTGGCACCCACCTCCAAGATGTTCCCTGCCAGGTGTTGATGTTGCGGGCAGACAGGTGCCACTAGGCAACTGAGAAGCTCCTCCAAATGGGTGAGGGGTGCATGGGTGGGTTACCCCCCCTGTTGCAAGGCAGTCCCCCTTATGGCAGCTGCACATCAATGTACATGGCGAAGCAGGTCGGTACAATGATGCTGGACCTGCTCATAGCTGCGGTTATGCAGTCTGACATCATTGACCCTGTGGACTAGCTCGTTCCACAGGGTGGTCCTCTCCTGTTGGTCGTGGACTGTCTGGCCAAAAAGAAGTATGTAGTGCTGTACCTGGTGGTCGATGATGATAGCCATTTCTGTGGCGCTGTACGCGGGAACACAACAATGCGACATGATTCCTGGAAGACATAAAGATGGAAACAGGTCTGTGCCACCCATACAGCAGGATAACCATAATTCTTAATACACATATATGTCTCCCCCCACTATATCAGCTACAACAACACGTTCACAGACTGCAATTGTTATGTCAGCTGCTTACCTGCCATTGGGACATATGTTGTATTGTACCAAGCTTTGTGCTATGTGTATGTGCCATGCTTTGTGCTATATGTTTGTAGCCATGCTCCCTGTGGGGACACTTATCTTTGCTGGTCTGTTACAGACTATTCCACCTGCATGCCATTGCCAGTGCCACTATATATATATATATATATATATATATATATATATATATATATATATATATATATGTGTGTGTGTGTGTGTGTGTGTATAATCTATGTACATATATGTGTAGATATATGTTGTACATTGTTTATATGAGTGTCTGTATCTGTGCATATACACGTCACAGTCCGTATCACACAGATATGTGGAGTGCATACAGACATCCGGTCCACATTCTGTAACTGTATTTCATTCACAGCTGCACTTTTCTGCCTTGCTGCAACACAGACAGGTGCCACATGTGAACACAGCCTAATATTAGGGTGGTAACTATGGTGTGATATTGCTGGTACGCCTATTACACACCTATGGCATTTGTGCATGCTACATTACACATTCACATGACTGTCCTGCAAGTGATGTGCACTGACACGTGTCTATCATGATGGCAGTACATCCACCAACAGCTATTCTCCACACTAACATAACATACACAGATATTATGGATGACATCTTTGTCATTCACTGCTGATCTGCACAATTGGTGGATGCCTGTTTACAGGGACAGACAGTATTGTTCAGAGTAGTTGTTCAATGGGACATCATTACAGGGACAACTACAGATGGCACATATCAAACATTCTGCATCATACATCCTATTAATCTATACCACATACTACATTAAATTACATACAGTTGTGGTTTACATACCTTTTAGTGTTTGGACGGGTGTGACGCCTTCCCGGTTGTGGCCTGTAGTACTGTGTTCCCCACTGTGTAAGTTCCATGGTATACGTTTGTTTTCTATTTCTTTTTTTTTTTGGTTTCCTCTTTCTCTCTCTCTTTCTCTCTTTCCATCTCCAGTCGAGCGAATGAGTTGGCTTGAATGGATTTCAGCATGGCTTTTGTAGGTGATGCACATGATCAGGTGATGGGCTCTGCACCAATCAGTGTGCAACAGCTGCTGACTGCATGCAGCCTGCTGTGTAGTGATTCTGTTAACCATCGTCATGGCAACCCAGTACTATAAAATGCTTACTCATGTGGGCATTGTCCCTTCACCTTTCCAGTATGGAGGACATCTTTCCTGTATGTGGGCGGCAGTGTTACAGACGGCAGGTTGCAGTACCTATTACAGTGGGGCTTGCAGATACAGGACAACTACACAATCTTAAGTTGTTCCAGACCTACAGACAGAGTGAGTGGTGTTGTTATGTGCTTTGTAAATTGCTGGTCTTGAAGTGTTTGTGTGTACATAGTAGTTTAGAATGGAATGCAGTCTGTCTGCATAGGTCTCAACAGTGGGTCTATCCGCATGATGACCAGTGGATTGTCTGTTTGTTTTTGCTGTGCACCACACAGGGCTTGTCCTAGATATATCCCCGGCAATCTGTCTGTTGCGTGCTATCAGTACTTGGCTACTTCCAGTTCTGTTCCTGATGTGTTATTCCTGCATAAGGGTATGTTGCATCGAATCCTGTAACACTAGCAATGTGCAGGGTGTGTAACAGCAATATTATGAGATCGGTCCTGTGTTCCTGCCTCTGTCCTCCACATATATGGCTGGCTTTGTCCTGCTGTGATACGGTTAGGGGTTGTTCTGTATTGGCCTATCATAATATACTGCTGGCATTCCTGCTATCATCCCAGTCATATCGTGGACTCCCATGACATTTGTTGGTCAGGGTCCATGCATGTGACTGATACATAGACATTATCATAGGTGATAAATGTCCCCCTAGGCTTTGACTACAGGGTGTAATTGGCGGCTGCTGAACTACATCTGTTATTGTTTATTGTTACCTATCTTGATGGCAAATCCTTTGTCTACAGTTGTATGAATTGACGGGCCTGCCCTGGACAGCATAATATGTTATATATCCGCACTGTCTGCATCTACTTTTCTGTGTGGGCCTTGCATTCCTCACTGATTACATAAGTGCAAATCTATGTGCTGTCAGTAATGGCATACATTATTGTAAAATACACCATTACAAGTTGTCTGTTTGTACATATCTGTGTGTCGTCTCATGTCCTTTGGATAGTGAGTGGGATATGTGTAATTCCGTGTTCAAGTGTAAATGTCATTTAGTAGGTTATACAGCAAAACGATTTTGTTATACTGATTGCACATGGGAAATAGAATGTGCTGTAGTGGGACCCGAACCGAGAATGTGTGAGTGGTGTGAGCGGTAGACAGATGCTCTGCCCACTACACTATTGCAGCTCTGCATAATTTGCATATTTCTACATTAATGTCATACCCATGCTCCCTTTTCCTGGCCCCCAAGCTCCACGTACACAGCATCCATCCATTCTGCAGTTGCTAGCCCTGCCATACCACACCTCCACACATTTCCCTCTCTGCACGTCTCGGTATTCCTCCATATTACTGTCTCGATGCAACCTTCGGCAAGCTCTTCATCAGTTTAGTCCATGTACATTTGTGCCTTCCCTTTATTCACCTCCGATACTGGTGGAAACATTATTGTGACCCATAACATCTGGTGCGTCCCGACAGGGACAGACCTGTTGTTGTGTACGAGTACACTTTGCTTGTCTACACTGTTTCTCCAACTGGTAGCATCCTGCCAGGGTTTTCAGATGCAGCGGTTTGCTCACACACCAGACAAGCCTTATCTCCCACTTCTGTGGATGAAACATGCCACCACGGCGTGCCCCGTTTTCCATTCCTCTCTTCAGTATTATACAAGACTACTGTTCTCACAGTATACGTGGACAGGCACTGTTCATTGATACTCATAGACTGCTCGGAATACTGTGACTGAGCACTGTGCACATGTTTGCTGATATTAATGTACATACTTATTTATTATTTATTTATTTATTTGCAGTTTGATTACCGGGGACGTCCACTGGGCCGAATTGATCCATTTTCAGTGGAGGCTTGGGAAGAAAAGCTCCAAGATGCATTATACAATTTAGATACAACTGATAGTTAATATTAAAGATAATATCATGTAGAATAGTTACTCATAAATGCATTCAATATCATGCATAGTTAACAAATTCATTAAGCTTGAAGGCAAAGATCATACAGTTTCATTTGAGGAAAACAGATATGTGTTAGGTGTAGAAACAGTTTACATACCAACCATTTAAGAAAATGTAAATATACTTTACATACACACATCAACAGTAGAATGCTATTTACAATATTTACAAGGTTGGGCTGTGTGAGGGTATCTGTATAAGTTGTTGAGAGCTTAGAGAGAAGCTATAGAAATTGTTGAGAGCTTAGATAGGCTCATAGGAAGATAACTATGAGAGTTGTAGAGCTTGGGAACCAGAATGAGAACCCCCTTGGATTAGGTTGGGGTGAAGGCAGGTACATTTTCATTTAGTGGACAGGTGTTTGAATAGTTGGGTTTTGAAGTTGTCTGAGTTTGGTATGGTTCTTAGTGTGGAGGAAATGGAATTCCATTTTTTGCCAAATGAGAAAGATAGGAGAAGTTGGCCAGCAGGACGTTTATGTTTATGGATAGTAATTAAGTTTTCAGATCTGAGAGCTCTGTTGGATGTATATGGGGGAAGGATATTAGTTAGAGTGGGACATTTTGTTGGGTGAAATATGAGTCTATGTGCAATAGTGAGTTGGAGATAGTCTAGGTAGTTTGGGAGTTCAAGCCAATTCAGGGATTGTAGGGTAAGGCAGTGATGGGTGGTATGTTTAGATTTAGAGGCAAATTTAGAGATTTTGCTGTAGCAGTTTTCTAGTTTAGAGGTGATAGAGGAGGACAGGTTGGTTAGGAGAGGGGCCCTGTATAATATGGAAGAAAGACGATAAGTTGAGGCCAGTGTTTGCCTGGTAGAGTTGGAGAGAAAGTGATTATTCATATACAGCATACCTAGCTTTTGGTGGGTTTTCTTAATATTTTGTTGAATTTGAATATCAAACTTGAGGTGTTCATCTACAGTAATGCCAAGTAGTTTGGCAGAGGGGACTACTTCTATAGCCGAGTGGGTTTGACTATAGACTTTGAAGTTGTTTTTATCGTAGGAGAGGGTCTTTGTGGGAGGGAATATTAGAATCTTTGATTTATCTGCACTGAGAGAGAGGTGGTTTTGGCTCATCCAGTTTTCTGTTGTTGAGAAGGCAGTTTGGGTTTTAGTCAGCAATTCAGAGCAGGGACGTCAGGAGGCATACTCAGTGTACGCATTACAGTACAAATAATGTGAATGGGGGGTAGCAACAGGGCAAGTACTAGGACCCAGGAGGAACCACCTTAGCTGTATTAAGAAAAAATGGTTGTATAGTGAATGAAAACATCATGATTTGAGACTGCATTGTAATTTACAATTCATCAGGTATTTTCATTTTATTATTGTTTCATCCCGATTTTGTACAGAAGGTGCTAATTGACCGATTAAGAAGTGTAAATGTCCCCTGGAAGGTGGGGAAGCCACAGAACATGAAAGCGACTTCCTGGTTTTCTTTTGGGGTTTTCTCTTAATCATTAATGCAGACTAGCTACTGTAATTGGTGTAACCTTTGTAGAAGTGAAGGGGGGGTGCTTGCTAAAGTTCAGAAGGGTACAGGTATGAAAGCTGGTAAGTATGTTTTCTAAACCAGCATTTTAAAAAAATAAGAATTGTATTCCCTGCTGTTGTGTGTTGGTGAGTTCACTATTGCTGCTCAATTATACCTCTCAACTGTCCCTGATTTTCAGGGACGTCCCTGATTTTGACTCAGATTTTATCTGTGTCCCTCTTAATTCCTCCTAAAACTACTGACTTTTGGAGGAAAGGTGGTGAATTACACTTAATGAATAAAGACAATAATTAAGAGTTATAGACTTATTTTACTTCAGAAAATGCATATTAATTCATATGCTCTGATTCTGTCAATGTTTCAAGTTAATAGCACTAATATTTTAAAAGTGTCCCTGATTGTCCCTGATTTTCTCTTGACTTGTCCCTGATTATGTTGAAATTTGTCCCCGATTGGTTGAGAGGTCTCAAATTTGTTTGTCATCATTATTTTGGATAATTGAAGTTCCATTTCTTCTCCATCTTTACTATTCATACTTTTTAAAAGTACTTGATTTTACCTCATATTTTTGTCCTACCCCTATTTTTTAATTTTCTGTGAATAATTGAGGATTACAGTAAGTCAGTATTGTCTTACATTATAATGTCATACTTATTGTTCAGAAAATATTTATGTTAAAGTTGTTATCCTAACAACTTTTTAAAGTGAAGTACAGTAATATTTTAAAATAATGTCCCAAGGTTTTCCCCCACTGTTTTTGACTTTGCCCAGAATTCTTTAGCGAAGAAGTTGAGAAGTATGCTGCTGCTTCTGGTGGATGCATCCTGTGTTTTTGTGTCTGTGCCACATTCAGACTGTGTGCTGGGTTTAAAGTGCTTCTGTCTTCACCAAATCATTATTTTCAGATTGTGGACTAGATGCTGGATTGACCAACTTGCTCAGTGGCTACCCTTCCATTTTTTGCCTTCTCATACTCTTTGGAGCTTTAGATTGTGACAAGTTGGTCATTAGTGTTTGGAACATTTGATGTAAGATATGATGAGACGGTATATTATGGAAAGCTGGAATATATGGGCTAGGAATTTCACAGTATAACTAGATGAAGGTTTTATAAACATGGAACGAAAAAATTAACTTACGTGGTCATTGAGATGAGAGATGTAAAAGTGGGGCATTATGTACTGTTCAGCCCTGATATGAATTGTGCAAACATTAATAGGGTGATGGATAAAGGTTGGCCTGTGAGAGAGAAGTTGATTGCTAAGTGAAGAATAATTCTTAAATACAGAAAGTTTGTACAGTTGTTACATATTAGATTTTTAACTTTTTTTCTATAATATGTGTACACAGATGGATTTTGCTACCAGCTTCTGCTATAATTAGATCGTGTGGTTTCTTTATATCTTTGTGTCTTTTCAAATGTTAGGATGTTCAGAACTTCTGTTTATTAGAGATACATTTCCTATGCTTCTCTCTGTCGCTCTCTTTTTTTTGACTGCTGTCATTCAAGCTGTTTTGAATATATTCCCTTTTAATTCTGCAGTGGAACAAATGCAGTCTTGCAGTTTTGAGTTTAGACAGTAATTTACGAGAAGGCCAGTTAGCTTAATAACACTGTGCTGCAGTTTGCCAGCCTCTATTAGCAAGGGACTTAGCTTGGAAATAATTTCTGGGTGACAACTGTTGCTAGTGGTTTTATGTGCATAAACAGTGTTTAATATATTTCCTGATTCCTGACACTGTACTGCCAATGGAGAGGTTATAATTGACCCTGTAAAATAGCAAGCCTGTGTTGTGCTTTTAGATGTTTGATTTTTTTTTGTCTGCCCATGTTGTTTCTTTGACCTTACAATTAGAATGATAACAAATGTGTACATTGGGTATCTGCCAGCATTTTAATATATTAACAAACATTTTGTATAAACAAAACCTCTGTGTGTGTTCGGATGTGAAAATATTTATTTTGTTTTTCAATACTCTTCATGGATAGTGGGGCAACTTTGTGGAGTGGTGTGGGAAGTTATCACTAAATGTGTCTCCTAATATATTGGCTATATCCTTGAAATCAGAATGAGTAATATTATACATGAGTCTGGTACATTGTTGGATATTATTCCTTGCTTTCCTGACACAAGTGAAGAAAGATTTGTAATTTCCTTTGGTATGTAGAGCAACCTTAAGCTCAGACTCTGCTTGTCATTTTCTAGTTGTGCTCTTAAGTTCCTTTATGGTATGTTCCACTGTGGTCTCAAGGTAAGGGAGGGAGAATTTTGTTTTTATAAGTTGTCATTATGATCCTTATTTTGTTGTATAGTTTATTAATAAGGTAGAAACACCAAAGATGTTTCTTCCTGAATTTATAATTGTATTTAGGGTGGATGGGGGCTGAATTTTTTACACAGCTGTTGGACTATTACTACAAATTGGAAGTGAATGTGGCAGCCCTCTTAGTTGTGACCATTTTGGAGGACTATTGGGAGCCTTTGTCTAGGTCTTGTACAAGCTGAAGTAGGTTTGCCCTGGAGAAGTCTCTAAAGGTGGTTTGACAGAGGTACCACTACACCTGACACAGAAGGTGACTTACGGACAGATTTCACTAAGGATGAAAAGATGCAAAGTGGGGTAAAGGTGGGAACTTGTTTGGTAATGGCCAAGTTAAGAGTCTATGAGACTTTCATGGGAAGTTTTTACAATTTGCGCTAGTGTTAACTCTAGGGAATGCCAAGCATATCCATTTTTTAGATGTGTAGGTGCGCCACTCAATGTTTGGATGATTGTATTTAACCAGTGAGTGGTGTTACAGTACTTTTTTCAATCACTGGGAGGCATTGGAGGATCTGTGGCTAGCAACAGAGTTAATAGGAGTTTTTTTAATGGTGATTTATTTCTCTAGGCGTTCCAAATTAAGGTCATGGATAATGTTACGTGAGGTGACAGTGTTTCTGACAAATACAGATAATTCCCAGCAGCTTATGTGTAGGGGCTGTGCCACACTTTATTAAAAGGCACTCATGAATAGCCATCTGGATACGGCACAGCTGGGGTAAAGTTTATCATATAACGTAAATAGGGAAATACTTTATGTGCTTTCCCACCTGGGTCAAATGCATGTTTGAACTAAAATGGCTGCTATTGTTTTGGTGTTTCATGCAAAAGATTAGCTTCCTGGCAGACATTTGCTGGGGGTGGAGGAGAACAGCACTGTGATGGGGGTATGACTTGGACTTGTACGTAAGGGGGGTAGCAACATCATGATGATGTGGGTGTGGCTTAGTGGGGGCAGCGACATGGAGTTGTGAGTACAAATCTGAAAATCCTGGCTACACCCCTGATTCAGAGAGGTTTGAGGCAGAGCAGACTAAGGTTGAATTGTCTGCATTTTGAATGATTTTAGCATCAGGAATAGCAATGTGAAAGTTATTGATGAAGATGTTAAGAAGCACTGGCCCAAGGATGGATCCCTGTTGTACGCCAGTTGGGGTAGGTAGGAAGGACGAGATGGAATTCTTCTATTTGACTGCCTGTGATCTGTCTGATAGATAGCTAGAGAACCATGATAAAGCATTATGTGAGAGATTAAGGTTTGAGAGATGACAGATCGAGTAAAGTAGTAGAAAATAAGTGTCCTGAATCTCGGGCTTGATTGACAGTTTCTAGGAAAGAGAGTAGAGCGGTTATTGTGCTATGGCCTGGATGGAAGCCATGCTGGGTAGGAGTGAGAAGATTGTTTTGGGTCAGGAAAGGCATACGTTGGAGGTGGATGCATTTTTCTAGGATTTTGGAGATTGTTGCGAGCAAAGCAATGGGGCGAAAGTTTGAGATGCTGGTATTTTTGCCTCCTTTATGAAGAGGAAGAATATAAGCTGAGCGCCAGAGTTTGGGGACGTATGATTCTTTTATGGATTGGTTGATAATGATGCTGATTGGGAGAGCAATGCCATCAGCATCACATTTTAGGAAGGAAGAGGGAATATTGTTGGGAGTGTTAGAGCAAGGTTTAAATTTGGACAAAAGTTTTTTTATAAAGTTAGTGGAGATGGGTTTGATGTGAGTTAGAAGGGGGAGAGTGTAGAGTAGTTGGGTTATTATTGGGAAATGTCTTGGTGAGGGTAGTAATAGTGTCTATGAAAAATTAGCTAAATTCAGAGCCTAGTTCTAGGTCATATTTACTTTAAACAGGACAGGGATTATTCTTGCAGCCTGGATTGAGGAGTGAGTTTATTGATTTCCAGAATTTTTGGGAGTTTTTATTGTTACTGGACTGAAGTTTGATATAGCAGGATTTTTTGTCTTTGGTGATTAGTCGTTTTGCATGGTTGCAGAGCTGTTTATATTGGAGCAAGGTATTACCCAGTTTACTGTTTTGGTAAAGCTTCCATAGTTTGTCTCTGTGGTGCATAATCTGTTTTGTCTCTTTGGATAGCCAAGGAGCAGTTTTATTTTTTATCCTTTTGTTTCTTAGTGGGGCAGGTGAGTTTAAAGTATCAAGGAAGACAGAGTTGAAGTATTCTGTAGCCTTGTCAAGAGGAAGGATGTTTAGAATTTGCCAGTTCATTTGTTTGAAAGTATTTGAGAAAGTAGTTGGGTTGAAGCTACTGAGGTTACAAGTTTGACTGTATTGATGCTGCTATGGAGAGGAACTAGTTGAACGATGCATGAAGGTTGGGAGGTGGTCACTAAAGGTATCAGGAATTGTGCCAGAATTGATTATTTTATTTGGATCTGAGACTAGGATCCAATCTATACTGGATCCGGGAGGGTTTATTTTGTTAGGTTGAGTGATGGAGAGGATTATTTTAGTGAAGTTATAGGGATAGGGAGGGAGAGGGGCAATTGATTTTATTCCAGTCAATATTCACATCACCAAGGATATAAGTTTCATAGTTAATTTCAATAGAGGCCAATAGGAGAATATTTTCGAGTGTAGAGATATTGTTACCAGTTGAGATATATAGGGCAATGATGCAGATATTTTTATGTTTATTTAGTTTTAGAATTCCAGCAGTTAGTTCAGTGTTCTGGAATTCAAGAACTGGAATTTGGAGGGGAATTAAGGTAAGAAGGCTGGAGTAGACTAGGGCAGTGCCTCCACCTTTTTTATTTAGTCGGTCATTTCTGAGACAATGACATTTCCTATACTGTTGACTGACTGTGCCGGATATGTTTGTGATAACAGCAGCTGACTGTATATCACCCATGCCTTCATGGTAACTCACTTGGACTATAGTGTGCAGGGGGGGGGGGGGACCTGGGAGTACTGATTATGTTGTTACTGGCCACGATGAGGGCTGTGGGCTACAGCATGCCTAAGGTACTGCGGGGTACGTGTAGGCAAGTAGGTGCTGGTGTGCACTAGCCTCAGACCTGCTGACCTCCGGTTATGGCATCTTACATGGGGTTGGCCTCCACATTGCTTAACCAGTGTGGGCATTGCTTACCGCCACCCACACAGGCGTACTCCTGCTTGCTGCCACATACCCCCATGCTACTTCATGTACATGTCATTATTATACATGCTTAAGTCAGTTGTACATGTCAGGTATGACTGTTCATGAAGGTCAGTGTAAGGCTAAGTGGAATTCCAGTTTAGCATTTCTGGTTAGGCTACACTCAGGTATTCGGGTTAGGTTTAGTTATCCCATACCTGTGTTGTAGAGTAGATGTGAATAGTGGAGGTGTAGGCGGGTAGGTGAAGGGGGGGCATTTTAACTGTATAGTAGGCCGTTTGACTGATTGGTGGGGGAGCGGTAGTACAGGTTTGCTGGCTGTTGGGATATGTATGTGAGGCAGGACAGCAGGTTTCAGTGTCACTAGTTGGTGTTGGGGGGTGGTGGACTTTGCCAGGTGGTGATCCAAGTGTGCTTGGGTTTTTCCTTCATGTGTTATTTACATGCATAGTCTGGGACAGCTGTGGTAATACACCTGGGTTGGGGGTTCCAGATTCTGCCAATATAGTTGTGTGGAGGGTGTCACCTACCTATGATTGTGAACATTACTACGAATGTAATACATAATGCCCTCTCCTCTTACCTCTAGACATAAACACTTGTGAAATATGCAAATACACAGCCAGACTGGAGGCTAAGTGCTCTCAACCCATGACTGTAACAGACAGTCAAGAGGATAAGGGACACACTTGCATCACACCACCTGTCACACATGAATCTACAAAACAAGCACCGGCAAAACATATGCATAAATACACAAAAACATATTCAGAGGCACTAGGTACCAATCTGAAAAAGAAACAGTGCCCTCCAAAGCAGACAAGCAAGCAACCTGCACCCCCAAACACAAGCCAGAAAACACATAATTCACCTCAGCAGTGTGCCTCACAACAGCCCTTAAGGCAAAACACCATACCTAACACGCTAGTAATAGGAGACTCTATGGTAAGGCACACGGATGTTCCACTCACCAGGCTGAACAAGGAGAAGGTTACTGTCAGCTGCCTGTCGGGTGCTTGGATCCGCCACATAACACAAGCACTTGGGTTACTCCAGAACAAGTACAAGTATGACGCTGTCATTGTACATGTTGCTGTGAATGATCTAAGATGTACCTCCCTGGACTACATGAAAACAGACATTGAGGAGCTCTCTGATCATGTAGCCCAAGCTGGTATGACCCTGACCTTGAGTAGCATACTACCTTCACCTAGAATGATACCACAATACAAAGACAAAATTATCAATTTCAACAATTGACTAAGCTTCTGGTGTCATTCTAAGGGGATCCAGTGTCTGCCTGCCTGGGATGACATGATAGACAAGCCTCGCTGTTTTACCAGAGATGGGTTGCACCTGTCACCCCTAGGTTTTCGAATACTGGCCAAGGCTCTTGCCGTCCCCATAGTGCCTTTTTTAGGCAAGACTCAAAGGACAAACCAACCACCATAACCAGCACAGGTAACCAAAAACTAAGGGTACTGCTACTCAACGCCAGAAGTCTCAACCTCAAAATGCACACACTCGAGGCTCTCCTCAGCATGGAGAAAATCGATGTTTGTGCAGTGACGGAAACCTGGTTCAAGGCTCAAGAGAGCACCCCAGCACTGCCAGGTTACAATTCATATCATACTTTCCAGCCTCAGTTACTGGATCACAGTACAAAGGACGGAGGTATATCTATATTCATCAAGGATACCCACATCTCCAGGTTAGTAGTGCAGCATGATGCCCCAGAGATCATCCATGTGCAGCTATCAGCAGACAAAACCACATTTCAAGTCATAGCCGGTTATAGATCGCCCACCATATCCCAAGATGCTCACTCTGCATTCCTTGAGACATTGGAAAATATAAAGGTCCTACCCAACACCATAATCTTGGGTGATTTCAACTACCCTGGTATAGACTGGGCGAACTACCAATGTTCCAACTCCTATGCTCAGCGATTCATAGAATTTATAAATTCAAATGCCCTTGAACAACTAGTATGTTCCCCCACTAGAGGGGACAACATATTGGATTTAATCATCACAAATATGGGCGCCCATTGTACCACACCCATTATCACCCCCCCCGGTCAGATCCGACCACAGACTGATAACCCTGGACATCCTTACTCCTCCACCTCCCCCAATCAAAGAAACCATAGTCAAAAATCTTTCCAAAGCAAATTTCAAACTACTTGCATCCAAAGTGGAAAGCTTCACTATTCCCTTGCAGAAGGATAATGATATCCAGGATGCGGAATCCTACACCAAGGCACTCTATATGCATCTTCAGGATTGCATGGACCGTGCTATCCCAAATAAAACCAAGACTCCTTCCTCAAGCAAGAAGAAGCCAGTCTGGTGGACCCCGGCCATAAGCAAACTTTACAAGAAAGGGAGGAGACTTATACAAAAAAAGGCCAAATCTCTAGTAGAAAAATCATCCCTGATCAGCATTAGTAAGAAATTGAGGGCCCTCATCAAGTCAACTAAAGCTAATTTTGAAAAGAAAGTTGCCAAGGATGCCAAGGATAACCATAAGGCCTTCTATGGCTACATCAAAAACCTAAATGGCAACGCTCAGGTCTGTTCTGAGCTAGTACAAAAATGGAACAAAATACACTGACCCTTCTGACATTACCAACATCTTGGCTGACAGGTTCAGTGCAAATTTCTCCCCCCCTCACCACCTACAGGGCCTATTAACATTCTAGGGGATTGTGTAAGTCCAATTATTACCGATACGTTAGTTAACAAGGCTCTATCTAAAGCTAAAAACACTGCCTCCATGGGACCAGTTGGTGTCCCAGGCTGTGTCATACGCGAGCTCCAAAAGGAATTAACCCCACATCTTAATACCTTGTTCAGTCTCAGCCTCTCCACAGGATATGTGCCCATAGAATGGCGCACGGCAATGGTGGTCCCACTACACAAGGGTGGGGTCACAACTGACCGTGGGAACTACCGACCTATAAGCCTGACCAGTCTGATCTGTAAGGCTACGGAGCAAATCATTATGGAACTCATAAATGGAGAGATTGGGAACCTTCAGTCACTGGACCCCACACAGTTCGGCTTCGTCAAGGGCAGATCATGCCTCCTGAACCTGGTAGATTTCTTTGAGACAGTTACTCAGGCTATAGATAAGGGAAAGGAGGTACACACGGCTTACCTTGACCTTGCTAAAGCATTTGACACCATTTCCCCATTCAGGTATTATTGATAAGCTCACCAGCCTGGGCATAAACCCTTATGTTACAAGATGGATCGCAAACTGGCTCTCAAACAGATCCCATAAAGTAAGAGTAGCAGGATCTATGTCCGAATCCAGACCAGTAACGAGTGGTGTGCCTCAGGGCTCTGTCCTGGGGCCCCTCCTGTTTGGCATATACTTCTCAGAAGTACAGGCAAGCACGGAAGGACTGTGGCTGACTAAGTTTGCGGACGACTGCAAACTGGGTGCTATAATAGAGTCTCCGGCTAACATGGAGATCCTTCAGAAGAGCCTAAATGAGACTGATGCATGGTGTCAAAGGCATGGTCTCAAGCTAAATGCAAAAAAAATGCATAGTAATCCCCTTTGGAAAAAACAGAGTACCCGCAAACTACAACATAGGAGGTAATCCCCTGAAATCTGAAGAAGAAATAAGGGATCTAGGGACCCAAGTAGATAGTCAGCTTTCCTTTGATAACCATGTTGCCAAAGTGGTTGGAAAATCCTTCTATGTGACCCATCTGATCCCAAAAGGGTTCACATCAAGATCTAAGGATGTAATGGTGCCCCTCTACTCTTCCCTCATCAAACCCATTATTGAGTACAATGCACCAATTGGAATGTACCTGGCTAGACATCTCCAGCAGCTGGAGAGACCACAAAGGTACCTAACCAAGAGGATTACTGGCCTCAAACAGTTGCCCTATACAGCATGATTGAAAAAGCTAAGACTGTTCTCTGTTGCATACCGCTTTCTCAGAGGCGATCTCTGTCTAACGTACAGAGCCATGTCCAACCCAGAATTGTTGAACATGTTCCATCTTAGCAAACCCAAATCTACTCGAGCTACATGCTCTAGGGATATAAACCTCAACACAACAATGAATAGAACATGCTGGAGGGATAGAGTCCCTTCACAGA
The DNA here is from genome assembly GCF_019279795.1 of Protopterus annectens. Lineage (NCBI taxonomy): Eukaryota > Metazoa > Chordata > Ceratodontiformes > Protopteridae > Protopterus > Protopterus annectens. Next base: position 251,317,686 of record NC_056741.1, on the reverse strand, counting down.
GACTTCCCTTACTATGGAACAGGGTCCCGATTTACATAAGACAGAGCCCCTCACTATCACTCTTCAAGAGGAACCTTGATGAGTGGATGGATAACAGAAAGTTCACACCGGGGATCACACCAACAGCACTACTAGATAGGGGCCAAGGGTACTAGCTGCTAGTACAAGGGTCTAGGGAACTACTAAAGGGGTGGTGAATACCGCACAATATGGTTGGGCTAATATATGCCTTTGGGCAGATAGCCCAGTACCAACCTATGAACCTATGAATGCAACAGGGGTTGATAGGTAAGTGGTGTTATTGGGCCACACAGAGGGGCTGATAGTGGGGACATGTCCAGGGATGTGCAGGACGGCTGACGGGAAGGTCCACAGCTGTCAATTTCTTCTACAGCGACAGCTGTGTATATACCCTGCATTTGGGGGTAAGCCTGGACAATCACACCCCTGGATGGGGGTGAAGACAGTCACAGCAATAATACCTTGTGATGCCAATTAGTTTGGCTTACATGCCTACAGTGGGGTGTTGTGACCATGTGTTCTTTGGTGTCATTTAGTGGGTTTGCAACAACACATCTGGTTATAC